>NC_092669.1:1500000-1777500 GCF_032118995.1 Asterias amurensis | reverse complement strand
CAACACATTGTGTCCAACCTAACATAATTATCAAGTCCGAAAAACTATTATTCGAAAATAAACATTTACGTTTGACACTTGTCCGAATTGTATAAGCAGGAGAAGTTATTAAACATTTAACCTGTAGTGATATAACAATGTAAGAGGATAAACCGACTTACTAAAGAGTAAATATGAAAAGTAAAAGTCAAAAGTTAAAATGGCATGATCCAAAATTGTTTATATTGTGTCATAATTGTTGCTGAAAGCTACTAGAATATTAAAAATTTTGCGATGACAAAAACAACAAATCCAAGAGTTCGTTTATAAAAATTTGTAAATTTAAAAGATTTTCATTTTCAACTGGTATGATCCAAAACTGTTTATATTGTGTATTTATAATGGTTGCTGAAAGCTTCTAGAATATTAAAAACATTTGCGATGACAAAAACAACAAATCCAGGAGTTCGTATATAAAAATTGTAAATTTAAATGATTTTCATTTTCAACTGGTATGATCCAAAATTGCTTATATTGTGTAATTATAATGGTTGCTGAAAACTACTAGAATGTTAAAAAATTTGCGAACAAATCCAAGAGTTCGTATTTAAAAATGTGTAAATTTAAATGGTTTTCATTTTCTGTTGTGGGTCTTTCCTCTTTCCACCCCCCTTCAGACAATACGAGAAGAACTATCTTCTCTTCTTGGCTTTTTCCTCATCACTTTCTGCCTTTCATAAACTTTTACTTCTTTGGAATCAAAGAAGGCCAGTTCATAATCATCCCTGATGAAAACTATGCCTAGAATTCCTGGCCAGTCTTCGATGATACGGCGTTGGAGGTGACCATCCGACGCTGAAAACTGAAGTATGGCGCTTGCTTCAGCTTTATCAGACCCCGCACTTTTGGCTAAAACATACACGGACGTTTTGCTCGAGTACAAACCAGTCGTCACAATATTCATATCTGTGGGACAATTTATGTAATAGTCATCCCGCGTGCCGTTGGTGTACCTCTTGATGGTGCCCCCTTCGATGTCATACCCCTCGCCCCTCTTAATCCTAGTCCCGGATAAAACATATAAAATGCCACCCTCGCAAGCGCTGATACACTTCGGTGAGTCTCTAACTGAAAACCCTGACTTGAACGACCCATCCACGCTATAAGAATAAATCACATTCTTAACTATGTCAGCAACGTATATGGTTCCCATATCGTCCACATCCATATCGCTTATCTCTCCAGGGGGGTGACTGCTGCAACCTTGGATCTCAACCTCCTCCCCACTGCTGTTGTCATGCCATGAAATCTTGCCGCTCCTTCTTGCCACGAGTACTTCCCCAGCTTGTCTTTTCGAGGCTGCTATGGCAACATATTCATTGATTAAATCTGCCCGTATCTGGAACGTGACTGTCTTATAGTATTTCTTTGACATGACTCGAATTCCTTCACCGTCTACCATCACCAAATCACCATTACCCGCAACCGTCACCAGTCTTAAGGAGAAGAAGTCATTCAGCACTTTTCCTTTGCCTCCTTTGTGAATCACGTGCTTCAGTTTGTAATCTCCACAGCTTTCTGTTGGAGGGAATAAACCAAAAAACTGTTATGAGCTAGCCCATAAAAATACAAAAAAACTCTTGGGTACTAACGACCTAGACTTGACACAAGTCCCCATCTCGTAAGAGTTTTTTTATTTTCAGTCCCATCGCCTTATAGACGACGTGACCTATGTTTACATTCAAACCGCCCTCTGTTGAAATAAACACTGTATAAGTCATGTTTCGCCGGGCAAAAACACCCGTATAGTCATGGTAAGATTGCATACACTTTCTAGCTGGCTGCCAGTAAACACAAAGGTTTTGCCCGGCGGTATGCGCGCGAATCATGCTATGGTTTTCGTGTGACGTCAGAGGTCATATCGTCTATACATCAGAAAAATCCCCAAACCTGTGCCGCACTCACATTCGGCTGAAAGTTTTTTAGTGAGAAATTATCTGTTAAAAAAAAAATACGTTACTTCAGAGGAAACAGTTTTATACTATATCTACAGCTCTCCATTGGTACGTTGTACCAAGTTAGTTTTTATGTTTACAATTGTTTTGAGTAATTACCAATAGTGTACTGTGCCTATAAACAAACTTGATAGTAAATTACCGTTGTTGATTGGGCCTAGGTTGATAGGAGTCATCTCTTCGGAGCTGGAAGAAGGAGATTCAGGCCTCCATCTCCTCCTATGGTAAAACACGGCAGCCACACACAGGATGATTAAAATGATCACCCCTAAACACACAAGAGCTATCCAAACAGAATTCGAAGTTTCTGCCGGTTGAAATTCTGGAAAGAAAAATGGGTGAAGAGAGAGAATAAATCAAGACTCTGAAAATTTAGGCGAGACACTTGGCAACAAGTGAGCCTCCCAATCTAACCTACAAATTCTGCACTGTGTGGTCACTTTATAGAAAGCGCAAATGTATGTAGGCTACTATGTAGGAGAGTTCACAGGATAGACCTTTATCATTGATATCAATGTTACCAAACGGAAGCTGGAAGAAAAAATTAGTCTTGTTCCTAATTGCGAAATGACCAAGATGGAGGCAGCATGATAAAGGTCTATTAACATGAATATTTCATACAAATAATCATTATCATCATTATAGGCCTATATCTATTTGGCAATTTGACAAACAAAATACAAAAATACAAGGATAAAATGAACAAGGATGAAAGTATACATTCAAGGATAAAACTCTAAAACATTACATTTGAAAGACATCCATCTATAAAGTATACTTTGTAAAAAAATCAAGCTGTGAACAAATGAACTTTGAACTTTGAATCTTAAGCGAGTAGTAGGCAATACTCACGAGTAACATTGACGAAACCACTCATCAGATTGACCTCATCTACGTCAGAGGACACGTGACACCATATCAACATCTCCGCAGGCGCTGTCTCTGGCTTTTTGATAACCAACGAGTAGTTGGCGTCTCGTTGGATGTCAAAGGTCGAATCTTGCACTAAAACTGAGCCGTCTGAGAAGCGGGAAACCAGGATCTCGGTGAAACTTCTGATGAAGTCACGTCGAATTGAGTAATAAATGGTTGGTTTCGTGATGGATCTGTTGTAAACCGGACAATGGACGGTGTTCTTGCCGGCTTGGAGGAGCTGCGAGACTGATCGCACTGCTGAGCGTTTAGGAAGTTGTTTATCTTCAAAAAAGCCATAGTTTTTTTTTTTTTAATTAATGAAGTAGTTGTTAGTAACTTGCTTTTAAGTTTGAAGAAACAAATTTGCCTTTGTCACACACACAGGGATATTTTATGTGACCAATTAACATTAATATGATATACATGGGATACAAGTTGTTTAACTGACCCTTTTGAAGTGTGAAAATATTTTTGGTATGATGGATTTTCAGGCTTAATAATCTTTGATCCTGTAAAGAGTATAGTTTATTGTGTCATCAACAGCTATAAGCAACAAAACATAATTTTCATCAGTATAAAGGTTGTGATTTTACTTTCAACCACTGGCGGGGCCGGTACATTTCCAATCAGTTGGGTTCTATTCACCAAAACGGGATTTGGGGGGGGGGGGCGGCGGAGGCGGAGTAGTTTTCACCAATAGAGAACTACATGGGTGGGCTTGTTTGTGTACGAGTCATTGGGGAATTCCCTAGAGACAGCGGACTAGTCTATGGTGTACAAACATCCTGCGGGTGAACGACTTTGCCCTGGCCACTCAAACTATATTTATGTTTCTAGAGTAACTAAAAAAAAAACTAAAATAACCATTTGCTAACTGGCAGTGTAAACGCACTAAGGGTTAAAACTTACCAATAACGATAACTTCAACTTTATAATTCACTTGATCAGTAGCTGTGATAACCTCGCACTTGTAACTTCCAGTATCCCCATCATTGACATCCCTGAGGGTCAGGTCGAACCCTTTGGTGAATGAAGCCCTCCCTTCGTACTTCGGAGACGTGAAATTGCTCCCGTCGATCGGGTCTGCTACAAATCGAATGATTTCATTTTTTGTTTTATCGTACCACGTGGCAGCGGTGACGTCAGTGGTGAAGCCTGTCTGCTTTCCACACGGTACACGTTGTGTCTGTCGGAGTTGCAGGTAAACTAGCTCATTTGAAACAATGAGGGCGTCAATAGCGTTTCCTACGGAACAGCAATGGCCAGAAAATCATTATTGTATAGAGGCCTCTATAAAAAGCCTCTTTAACAAGCCTCTTTTCAGCGCTTCTGTTGTGACATACCATTACGGTAATCTGACCATAAGTCTTTGTCCTTAAATACCCAATGGACATTGAGGAAAACAAAAACAAAATTTTATCATTATCATAGGCTGGTATAACCACATTTATAATATCTGTGATTACTTGTTATACTTGCCTGTAACAGAAGTGTAGACGGGTTGGGTAGCTATTTCCTTGGTCATTATGCAGTAGAGTACCACTAGGTAACCGAGCCACCTATAAGTTAACGTGGATGAAACCAAATCAATACCAATAATTTATTAAAACGGAGATGCCCCCCCCCCCCAAAGAAAAAAAAAGGAAAAAAATCTATGACTAGTTAATTAAGTTTGATCCACAACGAGCGCAGCCTCGATCACTTTACGTCTTGGGCAAAGACTAGTAATGACATTACGCTGGTACGCGTCTATTATCGACATCTTGGCACCAGTCCAAAACCATTCTCGAGTTCACATTGTGTGTCAACACAATGAAATATCCGTCAAAACTACACTGAGCCTAGTCTTGGTCCAAGACTATGGTGCTTGATTTTGGATAGTGTACTTTCCGCGCGGCTGAATCGCCAAAGCGCGCCCGCCACGGTATGATTTCGAAATCTAGACGTCACTCTGCAAGCTACGTGTAGTCTAGATTTCGAGCCGTCCAGCTAACTAAATCATACCGTGGCGGGCGCGCTTTGGCGATTCAACCGCGCGTAGTACACTATCCAAAATCAAGCACCATAGTCTTGGGCCAAGACTACACTGAGCCTAAAGTGGGAAAACCCACTCGCACGTAACCGTTTAAAGGGGCACTGTTGTGGTGTTCATAGTGAGTCGTGGACCAGTCATTTAAATTCTGAACTTTCATCCATTTGATTATTCACGGACTTTATTGATTTTTCACAATATTAGTTATTATTTTTTTCACAATATTCAATATTCAAATTATTCACCATATTAAATATTGCTTAGTCACAATATACTCAATATTCACAATTGTTAACTTTATTCACGTACTCGCCTTCTTTACTGCACCTGCTACGAACACGCCCTGTATTTGTCGAGACAAAAACGGACTCACGGCAATCAGGGCCCAATTTCATAGAGCTGCTAAGCACACAAAATTTCCTTAGCATGACATTTTTGCCTTGATAAAAACAGGATTAGCAACCATCCACATGATTTTCAGAGGTTAGCAAACAACAGCTGAAAACCAGTTAACAAGCAATTATGCAACAAATGGAAATTTGGTTGGGTAATCCTGTTTTTATCAAGGAAGGAATTTAATTCATGCTATAAGCAAATTTCCGTGCTTATTATAAGCTCTGTGAAATTTGGCCCAGTACAAGACTGTCGAAGCCATAACTTGGCAGGGCATGATAGCTGCTGAAGTTCCTCACTACTCGTAACTTGTTCTTGCACAATAGCTCATCGGTTATAAACACCTATGTTCCGGATTACGTGAGACCCTTTGTTCCGATTCTAACCCTAACCCTATGACCCTTCATATGCGGAGGTTTTTGGATTATGTCGGAACATAGAGGTGTCTAGATATATACATATTATTATATGGATTGGTTTAAACCTTTAGACCTACCATCAAGTATAAAGCGCTGGAATGAACGTCTACTAGCACATCTGAACCTGCCAGCTTCTAAAAATGCATTTAATTTGTTTTTTTTACCGTTTTGTGTGCTCCCTTCTGGCCATCATAACACCGATGATCTAGTGTCGGGTCCAACGAACCAACGAGCATTAGTTGTAGGCTACTTCACCTTCCAGAAATGGTGGTTTCATATAATGTTGTAGTTTCGAAATATTGCGGTCGTTTTCGATTGTGCAGAATTGAACGGGGGAAACTGAATATGGTTTTCTGTTGGCGCCATTAGTGTTCATGCATTTTGCACGTATACGTACAACGCTCATTAAGCTCCTGGCCAATAAAAAGCTCTGCTTTGCTGACTCCGCCCAAAGATCCAGAAAGATCCAACACACTTTGACCATTGACGTCTATAGCGTTCATCAATGAGTAACGTACTGATTGTTCAACTAATATAAAAGAAGTACCTAAATGATTTAGGTGTCTTTTCAAACGATACCTTGTCTGGCATATGTAATATAAAAGAAGTACCTAAAGGATTTAGGTGTCCTTTCAAAAGATACCTTGTCTGGCATATGTAATACAAAAGATGCACCTAAAGGATTTAGGTGTCTTTTCAAACGATACATTGTCTGGCATATGTAATATAAAAGATGCACCTAAAGGATTTAGGTGTCCTTTCAAAGATACCTTGTCTGGCATATGTAATAAAAAAGATGTACCTAAAGGACAGGGGCATTGTCAGGGTTTTCTTTTGTTACTCTAGCGGCCTCAACCGATCACTGGAATACCAGGATTCGTTTGAGCTTTATTTGTAGAAAAGAACCCACATGACTTTGCATTTTCTTTGCAGAAGGGACCAATGGTGAATTTTTAGTCAGACTTATTTCTACGTGACATTCATACTTCCTTATAATATTATTCAATGTAGAAATAATGTTTGCGGTAAAAAGGAAAACCATGTAATAAATGAGTTTGGGTGGTTCCGAAAGAAACCGTTTTCTTGTTTTTCTTTCAGAACCACCCCAACTCTTTTAAAGATAATCATTACATGGTGTTACTGCAAACCTTTCTATTTCGTATTTCCACCATGCATGCCATGCAAAGTTTCAAATCCTACTTAACATTAATCAAGTACAATTCACTGTTTGCACTTTAATAATGTTTGGACAGGTTTGTGGTAACACAATGTGAAAATATTTCTCCCACTCGCCAGTCCCATGGTATCTCGATGACAGTTGTACCTTGGTATAGACTTTGTAATGTTTGTTTAAAAGAAAGACCTGTATTCCGAAGGGGCGTTTGGCAGACGAGATACTCATGTGGTGAAACTTTACATGTTGTGTCAAATTTTGCACATAAGACCAAAAAGTCATCCACAAGCTGTAGCTACATGTTAAAGATACTTGACACTATTATTGGTAATTACTCAAAATAGTTGTTATAGTATAGCATAGTAAAGGTACTTGGTAACGAGCAATGGAGAGCTGTTGATTTGTGAGAAAAAAACACGACTCCCTCCTGAAGTAATAGTTTTTGAGAAAGAAGTAACTTCTCACTATAATTGAATTGAATTCGAGACCTCTCTATACTGCTTTCTTCCATTTTACAGTTCCGTGTGCAAAACGTCGTGCTCTTTTGTAATGGTAATTGTAAGTGTCACATCTGTTGAAATATTATTATGGGTGTGTTAAATGTCAAAGTTCGGCGCTGCGAACATAGGGTGCGTTCGTTTAGCTTCCCTGGGTCGACCCCGTCGTGTGGCTTTTTTTTTTCCAGGACGAACGTGTGCAGATAATTACCCACGTTCGTCCTGGAAAAAGAACCTCCCACACACCGGGGTCGACTCAGGGGAGCTAAACGAACGCACCCAATATATCCTGCGTGTCGAGGGAATTCCGGGTTCTACATGAAGTGGAGAACTTTTCGAGAAAGAAGCTATTTTCCACAGACTTCAGACCTCAGACTTAGAATTTGAGGTCTCGAAATCAAGCATCGCTGAAAGCACACATCTTCGTGTGACAAAGGTGTCTTTTCTTTCATTAATATCTCGCAACTTTGACGACCTATTGAGCTCAAATTTTCACAGGTTTGTTATGCATTTGTTGAGACACAACAAGTGAGAAGACTGGTCTTTGACAATTACCAATAGTGTCCAGTCCAGTGTCTTTAATTACACGATGTACCTCGAAAGAATTAACCAATGAGACATAATCCTGAAATCAAACCAAATTAATTGTTAAACAACCGTCGTTTTATTTCACCATAGGTTTGCTTCTAATAGTCGGTGTATCAGCTGGAGTGTTCACTTTTGGCGTGGTGTTCATCTTCTTAGTTTTCTTGGCGTTAATGAAGTGGAGACCATATGCGGTAAGTTTTTTAGTAAGAAAAACAATTCCTTTTGTATTGCCTGTTTCTCAAATTTTGGCATCAGGAGATATAACTCGATTAGTTTAGTTTACTTTGTAAAACCCATCAGGGGTGCTACTTCTTCTCCTCTCTCCTATTAGTGTATGTATAATTTATGTTTTCTTTATCGTTCTCTTTTTTTTAACTTAACATTTTTACCTTGGAAATCAAAAAATGAAATGAAGCAGCATGGCATCAACAACAGCAGCAACAGCAACAATAAACAACAACAACAACAACAACAGCGGCGGCAACAACAACAACAACAAAAACTTGAATACAAAACAAATTGGTGTTAGTAAAGAGAAATCAAATTCGCGTAATAAGAAAATTAACACAAACAAAACACAATATAACCAACTTATCAACATACCAGAAAAGCACATTTAATAAAAGTTTATAGGTAAGATACACAACAACAAATTGTAAAAAAAAAACACAAAAAAACCCCCAGTTTTTTAATTTTGATAATATCTCATCGAACGACTTTTTCTTAATTCGACAGAGGTCGCGCCCCCTGACCCTATCTATAGCACTGTACCTGTTAGAACACTAGTACTGACTAAGAGTTTATCAACCTTTGCTACAGGCACATGGAAGGTACAAAAAAAAAAAAAAAACATTATTTTGAAAATTACATTATTTTGAAACAACAGTCATGCATGATTATTTGTGGTATGATATGGAAAGCAAGAAAATATGACTTTCGCTTATTACAACAAAAACTAAGGTACTTTTTGTTTGTTTTTGCTGTTCTATTTCCAGAGGGAAAGTTGGTTCGGGTCACCCCCAGCGTTCCACTCTGGATTTGGATGTGATAAACAGGCCTCAGCTTGAAGCTCCAAAACTCAACAAGAAGGGATAATCTTGTTCACTTAACTCATCTGTTACCCAGGGGCCAATTTCAGGCGTTAACCCTGGAAAGTACCCCTGTTTTTTCAACGCGCAATCGTGGCTCAGTGAGTGCAGTCACAATGGAGTTTTGTGCATATATAATAATTTAGCTCAGAAATATGAAAAATTATTTTTGTTATGCCTTTTCTAACTTTCTATGGATGCTATAAGAATCTGAGTAGATGTGGATGGTATTATTTAATTTTGAAACAAAAACAACTTTTTTTACCATACAAAAACTATCTAGTGACAGCAACCACCAAGACATGCACTTATGTACTAACTAGCTTTATTTTTCTAACCCCAGGCTAAATTGGGCGCCAAAGTCTGCGATTCCACTTTGAGGTGTTGACAGATGCCCCAGTACAGGATAAACTGAAATAGCAGGTCCAGTGGATTTTTATCCCCGGATGTGGCAGATGAAAAACCAATTGGTCAGTGAGAGGTCTCACAGTGGTGACTTGTTCGAGGGTTGAGCAGAAATTTTGCTCAGCAGTTTTTTCTGCTAAGCAAATAACAGTCACAGCTAATTTCTAATGTGTAGCACACAATTCTGTTCCTGTACTCTATAACTTGCAGTAATAAAAAATTGAGTTGGACACCAGTCACATTCATGTTAACTTAGTATAATTTTGGCTGGTAACCTATTTCTGTTAAGCAATACTTTTCTGTGATTAGCATGTTTTTTTGTTTTTTTGCTTACAGAAAAGCCCATATACCGCACATTTCGACACTAGCAAAGCTTATGTCCAACACATTGTGTCCAACCTAACATAATTATCAAGTCCGAAAAACTATAATTCGAAAATAAACATTTACGTTTGACACTTGTCCGAATTGTATATGCAGGAGAAGTTATTAAACATTTAACCTGTAGTGATATAACAATGTAAGAGGATAAACCGACTTACTAAAGAGTAAATATGAAAAGTAAAAGTCAAAAGTTAAAATGGCATGATCCAAAATTGTTTATATTGTGTAATAATTGTTGCTGAAAGCTACTAGAATATTAAAAATTTTGCGATGACAAAAACAACAAATCCAAGAGTTCGTTTATAAAAATTTGTAAATTTAAAAGATTTTCATTTTCAACTGGTATGATCCAAAACTGTTTATATTGTGTATTTATAATGGTTGCTGAAAGCTTCTAGAATATTAAAAATTTTGCGATGACAAAAACAACAAATCCAAGAGTTCGTATATAAAAATTTCAAAGATTTTCATTTTCAACTAGTATGATCCAAAACTGTTTATATTGTGTATTTATAATGGTTGCTGAAAGCTTCTAGAATATTAAAAAAATTTGCAATGACAAAAACAACAAATCCAAGAGTTCGTATATAAAAATTTGTAAATTTAAATGATTTTCATTTTCAACTGGCATGATCAAAAATTGCTTTATTGTATATTTATAATGGTTGCTAAAAGCTACTAGAATATTAAAACATTTGCGATGACAAAAACAACAAATCCAGGAGTTCGTATATAAAAATTGTAAATTTAAATGATTTTCATTTTCAACTGGTATGATCCAAAATTGCTTATATTGTGTAATTATAATGGTTGCTGAAAACTACTAGAATGTTAAAAAATTTGCGAACAAATCCAAGAGTTCGTATTTAAAAATGTGTAAATTTAAATGGTTTTCATTTTCTGTTGTGGGTCTTTCCTCTTTCCACCCCCCTTCAGACAATACGAGAAGAACTATCTTCTCTTCTTGGCTTTTTCCTCATCACTTTCTGCCTTTCATAAACTTTTACTTCTTTGGAATCAAAGAAGGCCAGTTCATCATCTTCCCTGATGAAAACTATGCCTAGAATTCCTGGCCAGTCTTCGATGATACGGCGTTGGAGGTGACCATCCGACGCTGAAAACTGAAGTATGGCGCTTGCTTCAGCTTTATCAGACCCCGCACTTTTGGCTAAAACATACACGGACGTTTTGCTCGAGTACAAACCAGTCGTCACAATATTCATATCTGTGGGACAATTTATGTCATAGTCATCCCGCTCGCCGTTGATGTACCTCTTGATGATGCCCCCTTCGATGTCATACCCCTCGCCCCTTTTAATCCTAGTCCCGGATGAAACATATAAAATGCCACCCTCGCAAGCGCTGATACACTTCGGTGAGTCTCTAACTGAAAACCCTGACTTGAACGACCCGTCCACGCTATAAGAATAAATCATATTCTTAACTATGTCAGCAACGTATATGGTTCCCATATCGTCCACATCCATATCGCTTATATATCCAGGGGGATGACTGCTGCAACCTTGGATCTCAACCTCCTTCCCACTGCTGTTGTCATGCCATGAAATCTTGCCGCTCCTTTCTGCCACGAGTACTTCCCCAGCTTGTCTTTTCGAGGCTGCTATGGCAACATATTCATTGATTAAATCTGCCCGTATCTGGAACGTGACTGTCTTATAGTATTTCTTTGACATGACTCGCATTCCTTTACCGTCTAGCATCACCAAATCACCGTTACCCGCAACCGTCACCAGTCTTAAGTAGGAGAAGAAGTCATTCAGCACTTTTCCCCTCTTGCCTCCTTTTTGAATCACGTTCTTCAGTTTGTAATCTCCACAGCTTTCTGTTGGAGGGAATAAACCAAAGAACTTTTATGAGCTAGCCCATAAAAATAAAAAAAACATTTTGGCACTACTGACCTAGACTTGACTCAAGTCCCCATCTCGTAAGAGTTCTTTTATTTCCAGTCCCATCGCCTTATAGACGATGTGACCTATGTTTACATTCAAACCGCCCTCTGTTGAAATAAACACTGTATAAGTCATGTTTCGCCGGGCAAAAGCACCCGTAGTCATGGTAAGATTGCATACACTTTCTAGCTGGCTGCCACTAACACAAAGGTTTTGCCCGGCGGTATGCGCGCGAATCATGTTATGGTTTTCGTGTGACGTCAGAGGTCACATCGTCTATGCATCAAAAAAATCCCCAAACCTGTGCCGCACTCACATTCAGCTGAAAGTTTTTTTGTGAGAAATTACATGTTAAAAAAAACAAACAAAACGTTACTTCAGAGGAAACAGTTTCTCACATCGCTTTGTACTATCTACAGCTCTCCATTGGTTGTACCAAGTAAGTTTTTATGTTTACAATTGTTTTGAGTAATTACCAATAGTGTACTGTGCCTATAAACAAACTTGATAGTAAATTACCGTTGTTGATTGGGCTTTCTTGGTTGAAAGGAACCATCTCTTCGGAGCTGGAAGAAGGATGCGATGTAGTCCTCCATCTCGTCTTGTAAAACACGGCAGCCACACATAGGATGATTAAAATGATCACCCCTAAACACAAAAGAGCTATCCAAACAGAATTCGAAGTTTCTGCCGATTTCGATTCTGGAAAGAAAAATTGGTGAAGAGAGAGAATAAATTTAGGCGAGACATTTTGGCAACAAATGAGCCCCCCAATCTAACCTACAAAATTCTGCACTGTGTGGTCACTTTTTAGAAAGCGCAAACGTATGTAGGCTATTATGTAGGAAAGTTCACAGGATAGACCTTTATCATGGTGCAGCCATCTTGAATATCTCCCATTGATATCAATGTTACCAAACGGAAGCTGGAAGAACAAATTAGTCTTGTTCCTAATTGCGAAATGACCAAGATGGAGGCAGCATGATAAAGGCCTATTAAAGGCAGTGGACACTATTGGTAATTGTCAGAGACCAGCCTTCACAGTTGGTGTATCTGAACATAATTATGCATAAAATAACTAACCTGTAAACATTTGAGCTCAATCGGTCATCAAAGTTGCGAGATAATAATGAAAGAAGAAAACACCCTAGTCACACGAAGTTGTGTGCGTTTAGACGGTTGATTTCGAGACCTCAAGTTCTAAACTTGAGGTCTCGAAATCAAATTCGTGGGAAAATTACTTCTTTCTTGAAAACTATGGCACTTCAGAGGGAGCCGTTTCTCACAATGTTTTATACCAACAACCTCCCCATTACTCTTTACCAAGTGAGGTTTAATGCTAATAATTATTTTGAGTAATTACCAATAGTGTCCACTGCCTTTAACATGAATATTTTATACAAATCATTATCAATATTATAGGCCTATATCTATTTGGCAATTTGACAAACAAAATACAAAAATACAAGGATAAAAGGTACAAGGATGAAAGTATATACAATGATAAAACTCTAAAACATTACATTTGAAAGACATCCATCTATAATGTATACTTTGTAAAAAAATATCAAGCTGTGAACAAATGAACTTTGAACTTTGAACCTTAGGTGAGTGGTAGGCAATACTCACGAGTAACATTGACGAAACCACTCATCAGATTGACCCCATCTACGTCAGAGGACACGTGACACCATATCAACAACTCCGCAGGAGCTGCCTCTGGCTTTTTAATAACCAACGAGTAGTTGGCGTCCCGTTGGATGTCAAAGGTCAAATCTTGCAATAAAACTGAACCGTCTGAGAAGCGGGAAACTAGGATCTCCGTGGGACTTCTGACGTCATGTTGAATTGAGTAATAAATGGTTGGTCTCGTGATGGATCTGTTGTAAACCGGACAATGGACGGTGTTCTCGCCGGCTCGGAGCAGCTGCGAGACTGATCGCACTGCTGAGCGTTTAGGAAGTTGTTTATCTTCAAAGAAACATAAACAAAATATAAAAAAAGTTAATGAATAGTAGCTGTTAATAACTTGTTTTAAAGTTTGAAAAACAAATCCCCCCCAACACAGTGATATTGTGTGTGACCAATGAACATTAAGATGATGAACAAGTTGTTTTACTGACCCTTTCCAAGTTTGAAAATATTTTTGATATGAAGGATTTTCAGGCTTAACGATCCTATAAAAGTAGGAGTAGGGTTCATTATGTCATCAAAAGCTAACCAGAACGTAACTTTCGCCAGCTAAAGGTTGTGATTTTACTTTCAACCAATTAATTGCTGGTATGTTTCCAATCAGTTGGGTTCCATTCACCAAAATGGGGTGGGGTGGGGGGTGGGGTGGTTGTGGGGGGGGGGGGGTGTGGCGGACAGAATAGTTCTCACCAATAGGGAGCAATGAATAACTACGTGGGTGGGCCTCGTTTGAGTACAAGTCAATGGGGGAAATCCCTTGAATACAGCGGACTTATCTATATTGTAAAAAAATCCAGCGGGTAAACGACCTTGCCCGGGCCACTCAAACTTTTAATTATGTTTCTCAATTAACTTAACAAAACGAACCTATAATAGACGCTTGCTAACGGGCAGTGTAAAAACGCACTAAGGGTTAAAACTTACCGATAACGATAACTTCAACTTCATAATCCACTTGATCAGCAGCTGTGATTATCTGGCACGTGTAACTTCCAGTATCCCCATCATTGACATCCCTGAGGGTCAGGTCGAACCCTTCGGTGAATGAAGCCCTCCCTTCGTACTTCGGAGACGTGAAATTGCTCCCGTGGATCGGGTTTAATACTATGCGAATGATTTCATCTTTTTTGGTATCGTACCAGGTCACAGCGATGACGACAGAGGTGACGCCTGTCTGCTTTCCACATGGTACACGTTGTGTCTGTCGGAGTTGCAGATAAACTTGCTCATTTGAAACAATGAGGGCGTCGTTAGCGTTTCCTATGGAACAGCAAAGGCCAGAAAGAAAAAAAATTATTATTTTTCTATAGAGGCCTATATAACATCAAGCCTCTTTAACAAGCCTCTGTTCAGCGCTCCTGTTGTGACATACCGTTACGGTAATCTGACCATAAGTCTTTGTCCTTACTCAATGGTCATTGAGGACAATTTTATCATTTATCATAGGCTGGTATTATGCACATTTCAAATAGCTGTGTCTATTTTGTTTATACTTGCCTGTAACAGAAGTGTAGACGGGTTGGGTAGCTATTTCCTTGGTCATTATGCAGTAGAGTACCACTAGGTAACCGAGCCACCTATAAGTTAACGTGGATAAAACCAAATCAATACTAATTCATGATTACCTATCTAAACGGAGATCCCCCCCCCCAAAAAAAAATCACTGACTAGTTAATATCTCATTTTGTACTTATTTATTTTATTTGACTATCGTCATCTGGCCAAGTTTGTTGAACCCTGCCGTAAGAGGGCGCGCTATATAACGATCCGACGAGCGCAGCCACGATCACTAACGTCTTGGGCCAAGACTAGTAATGACATTATGCTGGTAAATAAAACCATTCGAGTTCACACTGTGTGTCAACACAATGAAATATCCGTAAAAAAATACACTGAGCCTAAAGTGGGAAAACCCACTCGCACGTAACCGTTTACATGGGCACTGTCGTGGTGTTCATAGTGAGTCGTGGACCAGACACTTAAATTCTGAACTCTCATCCATTTCATCATTCACGGACATTATTCATTTTTTTCACAACATCAAATATTCAAATTATTCACCGTATTCATCATTCATTTTTCACAATGTTCATTATTCACAACTTATTATAATTTATTCACGGACTCGCCTTCTTTTGAATGCACCTGCTGTCGACACGTAGCAGCCGACAGCACCCTGTGTTTGTCTAGACAATTATTGGACTTAACACGTCAATCAGGGCCCAATTTCATAGAGCTGCTCAGCACAAAAAGTCGCTTAGCATGACATTTTTGCCTTGATAAAAACAGGATTAGCAACCAAATGTCCACGTTATTTCCGGGATAAGCCAACATCAGCTGAATACCAGTAACAAGTAATATATGCAAACATGGAAATTTGGTTGGTAATCCTGTTTTTATCAAGGAAGAAATTTCATGATGAGCACAAAATTTTCCTGCTTATCAGCTCTATGAAATTGGGCCCAGTACAAGCCACTGCCGAAGCCATAACGGGGCAGGGTATGGCTGCTGACATTCCTCACTACTCGTGACTTGTTCTTGCAAAATAGACCTCGTCAGTTAAACATGTATGTTCTGGATTACGTGAGACCCTTTGTTCCGATCCTAACCCTAACCCTATAACCCTTCATATGCGGAGGTTTTTGGATTATGTCGGAACATAGGGGTGTCTAGATATACACATATTATTATATGGATTGGTTTTAACTTTTAGGCCTACCGTCAAGTATAAAGCGCTGGAATGAACGTCTACTAGCACATCTGAGCCTGCCAGCTTCTAAAAATGCATTGGTTAATTTAATTATTATTTACCGTTTTGTGTGCTCCCTTCTGGCCATCGTACGCCGTGGATCTAGTGTCGTGTCGGGTCCAACGAACATTAGTTGTAGGCTACTTCACCTTCTAGAAATGGTGGTTTTCATATCTGTTGTAGTTTCGAAATAAAATTGTGGTCGTTTCGATTGTGCAGAATTGATCTTGAACACTGAACATACTGTTTCCTGGTAGTGCCCTTTGCGCACAGTACACTCAAGTCATGCGAGGATTATAATATCATCGAACTTTAAAGGCATAGGACACGTTTGGTAATTACACATATTATGATTGCATAAAAATCTTACCTGATGAGCAACGGAGAGCTGCTTAGTATCACAAATTGTATTGTGAGAGACAACTCCCTCTGAAGTAACGTAGTTTTTGAAAAACAGGTAATTTCTCATTCATATACTTCAGGCCTGAAGCCCTTTATTTTTTATATAGACATCTGGAAAGCACACACATTATGTTGTGCAACAAGGGTGTTTTTCTTTCGTTGGTCTTTTACAACTTCGTTGACAAATTTAGTCCTTAGTTTCACAGATTTCTTAGTGTATGCATAACTTCTTTGACAAACGTGTGCACGAAGGTAGAATAATCCCTAATAGGAACACACAATCTGAGAAACGTTACACGGATAACGCTTCTCAGATTCAAACTTCAGGAACTCAGTATTATCAAAGCATTACACAAATGCCTGATACCTCACATCGACTCGCTGTAAAAATTGCAATGCTTTAGTTTCCGTGTTACAGAACCAAGAACCGTCAACCATTCATTGTTATTCAACACTCTGGGTTTCCTCCTTTGGCCCCGGAGCCGACTTGGCACAATACTATAGCGTGACTATGTTGTATTTATTCTAATAATACCACCACAACCGATCACTCAATGCCAGGATTCGTTTGAGCTTTATTTGCAGTAAAAAAGTTCTTTGAATAATGAAACCCACACTCACTATGACTTTGTATTTTATTTGCGGAAGGTACCATGGTGAATTTTAATCAGACTCATTTTTACGTGACGTTTGGCATACTTCCTTAGAATATTATTCAAGGTAGAAATATTGTTTGCGGTAAAAAATAACACCATGTAATAAATGAGTTTGGGTGGTTCCGAAGAGAACCGTGTTTTTTCTTTTCAGAACCACCCCAACTCATTTAGAGATTATCATTACATGGTGTTACCACAAACCTTCCAAAATCGTATTTCCACCACGCAAAGTTTCAAATCCTACTTAACATTAATCAAGTACAATTCACTGTTTGCGCTTTAATAATGTCAGGAGAGGTTTGCGGTAACACCATGTGAAAAATATTTCTTCCACTCGTTAGTCCCATGGTATCTCGATGAACATTGCACCATAGTATAGACTTTGTAATGTTTGTTTAAAAGAAAGACCTGTATTCCGAAGGGGCGTTTGGCAGACGAGATACTCATGTGGTCAAACTTTACATGTTGTGTCAATTTTTGCTCATACAACCAAAGAGCATCCACAAGCTGTAGCTACATGTTAAAGATAATTGACACTATTATTGGTAATTACTCAATGTTATAGTATAGCATAGAAAAGGAGAGCTGTTGATTTGTGAGAAAAAAACCAGGCCTCCTTAAGTAATAGTTTTTGAGAAAGAAGTAACTTCTCACTATAATTGAATTGAATTCGAGACCTCTATCTATACTGCTTTCTTCCATTTTAGAGTTCTGTGTGCAAAACGTCGTGCTCTTTTGTAATGGTAATTGTAAGTGTCACATCTCTTGAAATATTATTATGGGTGTGTTAAATGTCAAAGTTCGGCGCTGCGCACATAGGGTGCGTTCGTTTAGCTTCCCTGGGTCGACCCCGTCGTGTGGCTTTTTTTTTCCCCAGGACGAACGTGTGCAGATAATTACCCACGTTCGTCCTGGAAAAAGAACCTCCCACACACCGGGGTCGACCCAGGGGAGCTAAATGAACGCACCCAATATATCCTGCGTGTCGAGGGAATTCCGGGTTCTACATGAAGTGGAAAACTTTTCGAGAAAGAAGCTATTTTCCACAGACTTCAGACCTCAGACTCTCGAAATCAAGCATCTGAAAGCACACAACTTCGTGTGACAAGGGTGTTTTTTCTTTCATTAATATCTCGCAACTTTGACGACCTTTTGAGCTCAAATTTTCACAGGTTTGTTATGCATTTGTTGAGACACAACAAGTGAGAAGACTGGTCTTTGGCAATTACCAATAGTGTCCAGTCCAGTGTCTTTAATTACACGATGTACCTCGAATGAATTAACCAATGAGACATAATCCTGAAATCAAACCAAATTTGTTCATATACCCAACAACCGTCGTTTTATTTCACCACAGGTTTGCTTCTAATAGTCGGTGTATCAACTGGTGGTTCGTGTCAGCCCAGCGTTCCACTCTGGATTTGGATCTGATGAACAGGCCTCAGCTTGAAGTTCCAAAACTTGACAAGTAGCGATCATCTTGTTCACTTGACTCATCTGTTACACAGGGGCCAGTTTCATAAAGCCGTTATAAATTTCTGCTTAACGGCCCGTTAAGCAGAAATTTTGCTCAGCAGTTTTTTTTCTGCTAAGCAAAACAACAACAATCACAGCTAATTTCATATGCGTAGCCCGCAATTAACTTCCAGTAATCAAAAATTGAGTCGGGCACCAGTCACATTGATCTAAACTTAGTATAATTTTGGCTGGTAACCTATGTCTGTTAAGCAATACTTTTCTGTGATTAGCAAGTTTTTGTGCATACAGAAAAGCCCAGACCACAAACTTTGACCCATTGGGTCCGACACCAGCAAAGCTTATGTCCAACACAGTGTGTCCAACATAACATAATTATCAAGTCCGAAAAACTATTATTCGAAAAGAAACAGTTACGTTTGACACTTGTCCGAATATAGGCAGGAGTAATTATTAAACATTTAACCTGTAGTGATATAACAATGTAAAAGAGGATAAACCGACTTACTAAAGAGTAAATATGAAAAGTAAAAGTCAAGAGTTCAACTGGCAGGATCCAAAATTTTTATTATTGTGTAATAATTGTTGCTGAAAGCTACTGGGGAACATTAAAAAATTTGCGATGACAAAAACAACAAATCCAAGAGTTCGTATATAAAAAATTGTAAATTTAAATGATTTTCATTTTCAACTGGTATAATCCAAAATTGCTTATATTGTGTAATTATAATGGTTGCTGAAAGCTACTAGAATGTTAAAAATTTTGCGAACAAATCCAAGAGTTCGTATTTAAAAATTTGTAAATTTAAATGATTTTCATTTTCTGTTGTGGGTCTTTCCTCTTTCCAACCCCTTCAGACAATACGAGAAGAACTATCTTCTCTTCTTGGCTTTTTCCTCATCACTTTCTGCCTTTCATAAACTTTTACTTCTTTGGAATCAAAGAAGGCCAGTTCATAATCATCCCTGATGAAAACTATGCCCAGAATTCCTGGCCAGTCTTCGATGATACGGCGTTGGAGATGACCATCCAACGCTGAAAACTGAAGTATGGCGCTTGCTTCAGCTTTATCAGACCCCGCACTCTTGGCTAAAACATACACGGACGTTTTGCTCGAGTACAAACCAGTCGTCACAATATTCATATCTGTTGGACATTCTATGTCATAGACATCCCGCGTGCCGTTGGTGAACCTCTTGATGGTGCCCCCTTCTATGTCATACACCTCGCCCCTCTTAATCCTAGTCCCGGATAAAACATATAAAATGCCACCCTCGCAAGCGCTGATACATTTCGGTGAGTCTTTAACTGCAAACGCTGACTTGAACGACCCATCCACGCTATAAGAATAAATCACATTCTTAACTATGCCAGCAACGTATATGGTTCCCTCATCATCCACATCCATATCGCTTATCTCTCCAGGGGGATCACTGCTGCAACCTTGGATCTCAACCTCCTTCCCACTGCTGTTGTCATGCCATGAAATCTTGCCGATCCTTCTTGCCACGAGTACTTCCCCATCAGCTTGTCTTTTCGAGGCTGCTATGGCAACATATTTATTGATTAAATTTTTCCGTATCTGGAACGTGACTTTCTTATAGTATTTCTTTGACATGACTCGAATTCCTTTACCGTCTAGCATCACCAAATCACCATTACCCGCAACCGTCACCAGTCTTAAGGAGGAGAAGACGTTATTCAGCACTTTTCCCTTCTTGCCTCCTTTTTGAATCACGCTCTTTAGTTTGTAATCTCCACAGCTTTCTGTTGGAGGGAATAAACCAAAAAACTGTTATGAGCTAGCCCATAAAAATAAAAAAAAACAATTGGGCACTAATGACCTAGACTTGACTCAAGTCCCCATCTCGTAAGAGTTCTTTTATTTCCAGTCCCATCGCCTTATAGACGATGTGACCTATGTTTACATTCAAACCGCCCTCTGTTGAAATAAACACTGTATAAGTCATGTTTCGCCGGGCAAAAACACCCGTAGTCATGGTAAGATTGCATACACTTTCTAGCTGGCAGCCACTAACACAAAGGTTTTGCCCGGCGGTATGCGCGCGAATCATGTTATGGTTTTCGTGTGACGTCAGAGGTCACATCGTATATACATCAGAAAAATCCCCAAACCTGTGCCGCACTCACATTCGGCTGAAAGTTTGTTTGTGAGAAATTATATGTTTAAAAAAAACAAAAAAAAAACGTTACTTCAGAGGAAACAGTTTCTCACATCGTTTTATACTATCTACAACTCTCCATTGGTTGTACCAAGTAAGTTTTTATGTTTACAATTGTTTTGAGTAATTACCAATAGTGTACTGTGCCTATAAACAAACTTGATAGTAAATTACCGTTGTTGATTGGGCTTTCTTGGTTGAAAGGAACCATCTCTTCGGAGCTGGAAGAAGGATGCGATGTAGTCCTCCATCTCCTCTTGTACAATAAGGCAGCCACACATAGGATGATTAAAATGATCACCCCTAAACACACAAGAGCTATCCAAACAGAATTCGAAGTTTCTGCCGATTTCGATTCTGGAAAGAAAAATTGGTGAAGAGAGAGAATAAATTTAGGCGAGACATTTTGGCAACAAATGAGCCCCCCAATCTAACCTACAAAATTCTGCACTGTGTGGTCACTTTTTAGAAAGCGCAAACGTATGTAGGCTATTATGTAGGAAAGTTCACAGGATAGACCTTTATCATGGTGCAGCCATCTTGAATATCTCCCATTGATATCAATGTTACCAAACGGAAGCTGGAAGAACAAATTAGTCTTGTTCCTAATTGCGAAATGACCAAGATGGAGGCAGCATGATAAAGGCCTATTAAAGGCAGTGGACACTATTGGTAATTGTCAGAGACCAGCCTTCACAGTTGGTGTATCTGAACATAATTATGCATAAAATAACTAACCTGTAAAAATTTGAGCTCAATCGGTCATCAAAGTTGCGAGATAATAATGAAAGAAGAAAACACCCTAGTCACACGAAGTTGTGTGCGTTTAGACGGTTGATTTCGAGACCTCAAGTTCTAAACTTGAGGTCTCGAAATCAAATTCGTGGGAAAATTACTTCTTTCTTGAAAACTATGGCACTTCAGAGGGAGCCGTTTCTCACAATGTTTTATACCAACAACCTCCCCATTACTCTTTACCAAGTGAGGTTTAATGCTAATAATTATTTTGAGTAATTACCAATAGTGTCCACTGCCTTTAACATGAATATTTTATACAAATCATTATCAATATTATAGGCCTATATCTATTTGGCAATTTGACAAACAAAATACAAAAATACAAGGATAAAAGGTACAAGGATGAAAGTATATACAATGATAAAACTCTAAAACATTACATTTGAAAGACATCCATCTATAATGTATACTTTGTAAAAAAATATCAAGCTGTGAACAAATGAACTTTGAACTTTGAACCTTAGGTGAGTGGTAGGCAATACTCACGAGTAACATTGACGAAACCACTCATCAGATTGACCCCATCTACGTCAGAGGACACGTGACACCATATCAACAACTCCGCAGGAGCTGCCTCTGGCTTTTTAATAACCAACGAGTAGTTGGCGTCCCGTTGGATGTCAAAGGTCAAATCTTGCAATAAAACTGAACCGTCTGAGAAGCGGGAAACTAGGATCTCCGTGGGACTTCTGACGTCATGTTGAATTGAGTAATAAATGGTTGGTCTCGTGATGGATCTGTTGTAAACCGGACAATGGACGGTGTTCTCGCCGGCTCGGAGCAGCTGCGAGACTGATCGCACTGCTGAGCGTTTAGGAAGTTGTTTATCTTCAAAGAAACATAAACAAAATATAAAGAAAGTTAATGAATAGTAGCTGTTAATAACTTGTTTTAAAGTTTGAAAAACAAATCCCCCCAACACAGTGATATTGTGTGTGACCAATGAACATTAAGATGATGAACAAGTTGTTTTACTGACCCTTTCCAAGTTTGAAAATATTTTTGATATGAAGGATTTTCAGGCTTAACGATCCTATAAAAGTAGGAGTAGGGTTCATTATGTCATCAAAAGCTAACCAGAACGTAACTTTCGCCAGCTAAAGGTTGTGATTTTACTTTCAACCAATTAATTGCTGGTATGTTTCCAATCAGTTGGGTTCCATTCACCAAAATGGGGTGGGGTGGGGGGTGGGGTGGTTGTGGGGGGGGGGGTGTGGCGGACAGAATAGTTCTCACCAATAGGGAGCAATGAATAACTACGTGGGTGGGCCTCGTTTTAGTACAAGTCAATGGGGGAAATCCCTTGAATACAGCGGACTTATCTATATTGTAAAAAAATCCAGCGGGTAAACGACCTTGCCCGGGCCACTCAAACTTTTAATTATGTTTCTCAATTAACTTAACAAAACGAACCTATAATAGACGCTTGCTAACGGGCAGTGTAAAAACGCACTAAGGGTTAAAACTTACCGATAACGATAACTTCAACTTCATAATCCACTTGATCAGCAGCTGTGATTATCTGGCACGTATAACGTCCAGTATCCCCATCATTGACATCCCTGAGGGTCAGGTCGAACCCTTTGGTGAATGTAGCCCTCCCTTCGTACTTCGGAGACGTGAAATTGCTCCCGTGGATCGGGTTTAATACTATGCGAATGAGTTCATCTTTTTTGGTATCGTACCAGGTCACAGCGATGACGTCAGAGGTGACGCCTGTCTGCTTTCCACATGGTACACGTTGTGTCTGTCGGAGTTGCAGGTAAACTTGCTCATTTGAAACAATGAGGGCGTCGTTAGCGTTTCCTACGGAACAGCAAAGGCCAGAAAGAAAAAAAAATATTATTTTTCTATAGAGGCCTATATAACAGCAATATATTGTTCATTGTTTTTTGGTCAGCTTTTTTTTTAAACTCAAATGTGCACTTCCAAATAATCTTGCTACATATAAATAGGTTTTTCCTAACATATACATATTTATTTTGTTCTTAATATTTATTATATTTTCCAAAGTT
Organism: Asterias amurensis; assembly: GCF_032118995.1. Classification (NCBI taxonomy): domain Eukaryota; kingdom Metazoa; phylum Echinodermata; class Asteroidea; order Forcipulatida; family Asteriidae; genus Asterias; species Asterias amurensis. The sequence continues at coordinate 1,753,729 of NC_092669.1, read as the reverse complement.
TATCTTTACTGTTTTTAAATGTTTGTTAAAGATTCTATTCCCATATTAAGATTGGATTGATAGGCTTTCGAGTCACAGTGGTTAGGTTCACTTTGATTAATCCTGGCCATCTTAGAATGGGCTTGTCCTGTCTGTTTTTATAATTTGTCTTGCTTGATTGCCAGTGCTCTGTCTCATTCAATCATTAGTTTACAATTGTTCTAGGTGTCATAAGTTTACATTCGTTGTTTCTTATATACTGTTATATTTCTTTAGTACGGTAATATTGTATCTTGTACTGTTTGTTGAAATCTTGGCCGAATAAATAATAATAATAATAATAATAAAAAAAAGCCTCTTTAACAAGCCTCTTTTCAGCGCTTCTGTTGTGACATACCGTTACGGTAATCTGACCATAAGTCTTTGTTCTTACTCAATGGTCATTGAGGACAATTTTATCATTTATCATAGGCTGGTATTATATAACCACATTTAAAATAGCTGTGTTTATTTTTTATACTTGCCTGTAACAGAAGTGTAGACGGGTTGGGTAGCTATTTCCTTGGTCATTATGCAGTAGAGTACCACTAGGTAACCGAGCCACCTATAAGTTAACGTGGATGAAACCAAATCAATAATAATTCATGATTACCAATCTAAACGGAGATTTCCCCCAAAAAATCACTGACTAGTTAATATCTCATCAATTTTGTATTATTTTGTTATTTTTTTCATAGACTATCCTCATCTGGCCAAGTTTGTTAAACCCTGCCGTAAGAGGGCGCGCTATATAGCGATCCACAACGAGCGCAGCCCCGATCACTATATAACGTCTTGCGACAAGACTAGTAATGATATTATGCTGGCACACCTCTTTTATTAGACTTGTGGACAAGTCGGTTATGGTCCCACGCGCTGAGATAGTCGAGTTGCAGCGGTGCCCTCCGCGCGAACTGCTGGTTGCGTGACTACTGTGCGCTGCCCGACTTCTACTCCCTATGTAGAAGTCGGCAACCAGCATTTGGCGCGAGAGCAGTGACCACTCGACTATCTCACCGCGTGGGGTGGGACCATTAACGACTTGTCCACCAGTCTACTCTTGTATCTGCATAGGGTTCACCATTCCAAAACCTTTCGAGTTCACACTGTGCGTCAACACAATGAAATATCCGACTACTACTACACTGTAGCCTAAAAGTGGGAAAACCCACTTGTACGAAACCGTTTAAAGGGGCACTGTCGTTGTTGTGTTCATAGTGAGTCGTGGACCAGACATTTAAATTCTGAACTCTCATCCATTTCATCATTCACGGACATTATCCATTTTTTTCACAATATAAAATATTCAAATTATTCACCGTACTCATCATTCATTTTTCAAAATATTCATTATTCACAACTTATTATAATTTATTCACGGACTCGCCTTCTTTTGAATGCACCTGCTGTCGACACGTAGCAGCCGACAACACCCTGTGTTTGTCTAGACAATATTGGACTTAACACGTCAATCAGGGCCCAATTTCATAGAGCTGCTAAGCACAAAGAGTTGCTTAGCATGACATTTTTGCCTTGATAAAAACGGGATTAGCAACCAAATGTCCACGTTATTTTCAGGATAAGGTAAAATCAGCTGAATACAACAAGCAATATATGCAACACATGGAAATTTGGTTGGTAATCCTGTTTTTATCAAAGGAAGACATTTCATGCTAAGCACAACATTTTCCTGCTTATCAGCTCTATGAAATTGGGCCCAGTACAAGCCACTGCCGAAGCCATAACGGGGCAGGGTATGGCTGCTGACATTCCTCACTACTCGTGACTTGTTCTTGCAAAATAGACCTCATCAGTTAAACATGTATGTTCCAGATTGCGCGAGGCCCTTTGTTCCGATCCTAACCCTAACCCTATAATCCCTAATATGCGGAGGATTTTGGATTATGTCGGAACATAGGGGTGTCGAGATATAGACATATATACATATGTCTATATAGATATAGACATATGGGTTGGTTTTAACCTTTAGGTCTACCATCAAGTATAAAGTGCTGGAATGAACGTCTAGCACGTCTGCACTGATGTCAGCTTCTAAAAATGCATTGGTTAAATTATTATTTACCGTTTTGTGTGCTCCCTTCTGGCCATCGTACATCGTGGATCTAGTGTCGTGTCGGGTCCAACGAACATTAGTTGTAGGCTACTTCACCTTCCAGAAATGGTGGTTTTCATATCTGTTGTAGTTTCGAAATAAAATTGCGGTCGTTTACGATTGTGCAGAATTGATCTTGAACACTGAATATATGGTTTCCTGTTTTTGCCCTTTGCGCGCAGGCCACTCGAGTCATGCGAGGATAATAATATCAACGAACTTTAAAGGCACAGGACACGTTTGGTAATTACACATTATTATGATTGCATAAAAATCTTACTTGATGAGCAACGGAGAGCTGCTTAGTATCACAAATTGTATTGTGAGAAACAACTCCCTCTGAAGTAACGTAGTTTTTGAGAAACAGGTAATTTCTCACTCATTTACTTCAGGCCTGAAGCCGTTTATTTTTTATATAGACATCTGGAAAGCACACACATTATGTTATGAAACAAGGGTGTTTTTCTTTCGTTGGTCTTTTACAACAAATTTAGTCCTTAGTTTCACAGATTTCTTAGTGTATGCATAACTTCTTTGACAAACGTGTGCACGAAGGTAGAATAATCCGATCCCTAATTAATAGGAACACACAATCTGAGAAACGTTACACGGATAACGCTTCTCAGATTCAAACTTCAGGAACACAGTATTATCAAAGCATTACACAAATGCCTGATACCTCACATCGACTCGCTGTAAAAATTGCAATGCTTTAGTTTCCGTGTTACAGAACCAAGAACCGTCAACCATTCATTGTTATTCAACAATCTGGGTTTCCCCTTTTGGCCCCAGAGCCGACTTGGCACAATACTATAGCCTGACTATGTTGTATTTATTATAATAATACCACCACAACCGATCACTCAATGCCAGGATTCTTTTGAGCTTTATTTGCAGTAAAAAGATTCTTTGAATAATGAAACCCACACTCACTATGACTTTGTATTTTCTTTGCGGAAGGTACCATGGTGAATGTTAGTCAGACTCATTTTTACGTGACATTATACTTCCTTATAATATTATTCAATGTAGAAATTCTGTTTTCGGTAAAAAATAACACCATGTAACAAATTGTGTAGGGATAAACCAAGTGAGAAGACTGGTCTTTGACAATATTATCAAAGAAAGGTGTCCATGTGCCGTTGAGTAGTGCCACCTTTTTATAGTCTTCATATCAAAAGTTGATAGAATTTGACAGTGCAACCGATATTTTAAAAAATACGCATAACTTTATGCTTCCTTCCATTTTTTAAAGTGGTCTGTGTGCAAAACGTCGTGCTGTTTTGTAATGGTTATTGTCAATGTCACCCTTCACATCTGTTGAAATAATTATTATTATTATGAGTGTGTCAAAGTTCGGTGCTGCGCACATTTATTTAACCTGCGTGTCAGGGAATTCCGGGTTCTACAGTACATGAACATTGCGCACTTGCCTCGCCCATGTTGTACATACATTGTCGACAGAAAAGCAAGTATAATGCTATGATGTTGTACATCAGAAAAAGACCTTTGAAACTCTAACAGACGACGGCATAATAAGCCCACCATTTTGGAAGGTATAAACTAATGTTCGCACGAAGGACCAGACATGGATCTACGGTGTATTACGATGGCCAAAATATGGTAAATAACAATATTTTTATGAACTAATACTTTAATTTTTAGAAGCTGGGCGTAGATTTCATAACCATAAGTAGTAATAGTTTGATGTAGACCCAGTAACTGGGGCGCTGTACTCCCTTTTTCGTTCATTTTCTGCCGTTACTATGCGCATTTTGCAAGAGTCACGAGTTGTGAGCACTATCTTTAATCATCGTGTCCATATGGCTTGTTTGTGGCTAGCCTATTGTTTTAGCGGATTGCCGAATAGTCTAGAGTTGGTGTTGTTTTTTGTTGCATACAAAACTGAAGGAAGTGAGAAAATAATTCAGATTTCAACCTTTGGGGGTAATTTTTCCGGCATAAAATTAGCAACCAATTGGATTTACGTCAAAATTAAAAAGCCTCAAATTTACATTTCTTAGGATTTGAAACTTTGCATGCATGGTAGAAATACTATATAAAAAGGTTTACGGTAACACCATGTCATGATTATCTCTTTAAATTGGGGTGGTTCTGAAAAGAACCGTTGGCTTCAACTCCGTTTTCAAACCAACGGTTCTTTTTAGAACCACCCCAAATCATTTAGAGATAGTCATTACATGGTGTTACCGCAAACCTTTCCATATTTTAACATTTCTTTGTCGTTTGATGATGGTAGAGCTGGGAAACCGTTGATACATATTATATTACCGTTTTGTTTTCCTTTTTTTTCTTTTTTTTCTTTCTTCTCTTGTATACGATGCATGGAAAAACAACAACCCTGCCCGCATATTTCCATTTCTGTTTTCAACTTAAAAAGACTATACGTTTGCCACGCACAAACCACAGAAAATAATGGTTTGCGTCAACAATTGCATTTAATAAAAATAATTAAAAGGTTAATAAATAAATGGGAAGAGTACATTTTGATGAATATTTAAATCCAAGCCTCTGTAATTATTTTTGTTTAGATAAATAATTTGATTGTACATTCCCTTATTTTTGTAATACAATTTTAGGCTTGGCGAAATGCTATTTAGTGCAGACACAGTGTGCAGGCCTACGTGACAGATTATGGATTTATTATGGAGTTGAACATAACAAAAAGCACGCATACATTATAATGGTAGGCAAATAAAACATGTTTAGCGTCCCCGCTAGACTTGATTCAAGTCCCATTCTCGTGTGAGAGGTATCTATGCATATCACTCCAACTTACTATCAAACAACGTAGCATACACAGTACAGTGCGCGCTCGCCGTCAAAATGTGGTCGCATGCCGGCCTCCTTTTAAGAGGTCTTTTTTTGTACGCAAAACAATAAATATACATTTGTATCGATCCCTGAACAAAATTTTGTTTTGAAAAACTGTGGTTTTTGTTAGAAAAAAAAACCACGCAAAATCATCTTGAAAAAAAGCCCGGCCGAATGGGCCGGTTTTCTTGAAAAAATATGTGACGGTGGACGGGGGCGGCCATTTAGAAAACAAGTTTAAGGATGTTTTTCGGGGCCAAATTGTCAAAAAAAAAGTGCTCGTATTTCGAACTATTTTTCAAAGTCTTGATAACATTAAACTTTTGTTTTTTTTACCGATTCTTCATGTCACAGCAAACAACAACACTTTGTCCATAGGAAAAAAACAAATAGACAAGATCGAGCGGCGAAAAAAAATAATGATAACCAAAGAGACATCTGTTTACTTCGAGTTCAGTTTGCAGGACATGAAAGTTTTATTTCGAGCATCGAAGAAAAACTCATTTATCCACGGCAAAAAGTGATCCGGTCCGCTAGGCCTCATTGTCTCCTTGTTTTGGAGACGCACGGTCTGGACTAATCATGATGCGTGTTTTTAAAGGTTCTATCAATTTGAAGGACCAATCACAACCGGCGTGTAGGTCGATAACGCTTCGGTAAGCATTGTTGCAGTTCACTCTCTGTCTCGGCAACGGATAGAGAGGGTCAAAATAATTGTTGATATTTGTTTCTGTGACAAAGCAATTTGCACCCAAGTACGACACTCCTATACTCCTCTGGGAGGATGTATACTCATTGGAAGATAGATTGGTAGTTCAAAAATCACGTGAAAATATATTACCTTATTTTAGTTTGCTTATTTTGGTTCCTCTCTTTAATAATTTCGAGTTGGCTATCGTGTTTCTTTGTTTTCCTTGTTGGCGTGATATGGCATGGGAAGGGGTCCAACACGGTTGGGTAGAATTCAAAGATACACGATATCGGTTTCAGTTTCCTCGTGTATGGGTTTTTTCATCTTGTAATTCACTGTCTTCCAAATCAGGCATTTTATTCTCTGTAATCACTGTGGGATGTTGCCAGTGGAAAAACACATTTTATATATGAGTCAATATTTTCCCGTAAAGATGATGACTTAAAATTGGGGGGGGGGGGGCATTAAACTGATATCGTTTTACACAACCACATGGCTTCGAAGTGAACAATTTTCCTCAAAATGATTTTACTATTGAAGGGTGCCGTAGGCTTCTAACCAAAAGTTGTTATTGCCATCCATTTTAAGAGTGGCTACCAACAAACGTATACCTCCCCTTCAGTAACCAACTAGTGATTTTGTGGGGGTCATCTATCAGTATTCTACCGGGCACAGTGTAACAAAAGGCGATTAAAAATGAGTTGTGCTGATTTTGTTTTAAAAGTAAGATTTGCGGTGATGACACCATGTAAACATTTATTTTGTGATAGTAGTGGCTCTGAGGAGAGCCGGTGTGGTGGCTTCATCTTTCCGCCGTGTTCAGTTTTCCGAATGACCAAATACGGTAAAATTACGTCATGCGACGCATGCGCACAGCAAGCGAAAGGAGTCAATTGTTTAACAGTGCCGTACTGAGTCCTGGAGAAACTGAACACGGCGGAAGACTGAAACCGCCACACCGGTTTATGCTTGACGTTTCGATCAATGAGCCTCTGACCGTCTTCTAATTTTGTTTCTTCCACATAGGCTGGTCTTTTCAGGGGTACTGTTTATCTTCTCCGTAATAAGCACACAGCATGGAACATCTACCGGATTATTGGTGCCCACGCGCGAGCCGGGCGTGGGCACGCGCGAGCCGGGCGTGGGTACGCGCGAGGCGGGCGTGACCACGCCCGAGCCGGTCGTGACCACGCCCGAGCCGGTCGTGACCACGCCCGAGCCGGTCGTGCCCACGACCAAAGCAGGTTGGTATAAGAAGTAGACCCGGAGATTTTAAAGGCGGTTGCTCCATGGTTGCATACATGCCAATAAAGCAAAGTCAGAAAAAGGGACAAAGTCAGAAATAGGGATTTGTGTCTGGGCACACCTAAAGTCTGTGAGTATGTGCACAAAGACTCAAATGGGCATGTAACAAAATATTTTGATGGACTCAGGCATTTGTAACATCCATAAAATAAAGATCACGGTTAAACGTTATTATGGAGGACATCTTCATTGGACCTTTGAGATTAGAAATTACCAGAGAGTAAATAATTGTTTAATTTGTCTTAGTTTTTTACGATAATTATTTTTTAATTGTTTTTATTTTTAGATGAGGAAACTAAACCGGAAGAATCTGCGAATTTGGTTCTGATTGTAGTTCTTTCGTGTTTAGGGGTGATCATAATCATTCTATGTCTGGCTATCGCGTATCTCAAGCTGACGAAGGGGAATCAGTCTCCCCTTTCTACCAGCAATGAAGAGACGACTCCCCTCAACCATGGCCAACCAATCAACAGCGGTAATAATAACTTTAACAAAAAGTTGTTAGAGCAATTTTATCCAGATTTTATTTATTTTATTTACTCATATTTTATTTAGAGTCACATTTGATCAAAATTCCCTTTGATATTATTTTAATCCGTCCCTTTTCTGTCTATCACACTTTAAATGTTTCCCCTTAAAATTCATGATATTTCTTTATAGGCTTGAGACAAAAAACATGACATTATCTTTTATCGAGGGGGCAGCTGCATACCTCAATGGCCTTGGTTTCTTTTTTTTTGGGGGGGGGGGGGTGGTGGTGGATTTTAGGCCAAAAGGCTGGGAGTCAGAAGCGAGGGGGCGGGCTTCATAGGGTGCCTTCGTTCAGCTTCCCTGGGTCGACCCCGGTGCGTTCAAATAGCTTTGGCGTCATTCCAGGGGCTCACCCGGGTCAGCCCTCAGTGCCCAGCTTGTGGAGTGGGTCACTTGGGGGTGACCCGAGGTACATGATGTTACCACGAGAGGGCGTGTGTGATCGTTCGATAAGCTCTTGTCAGGGGCTCATCGGGTGAGCACCGCGGGGTCGACCCAGGGAAGCTAATTGAACACACCCATAAACATCCATGTAAGCCACCATAGGAAGACAACTTTTTAGAAAATGGTTGAATTTTACTCCAGATCAACTCTGACTTGAGAGTTTTTCTAGCTCATGACAGGTCGCTAGTTTGATTCCCTCCAACAGAGAGTCATCAACCCAAGTTTTGACTAAATTCTGGGTCAACCTGACCCTTAAATGAGTCAGGTCCCCAGGGCCTGGGATCCTTAATCTGGGTCGATTTCTGACTTGGGAGTTTTTAGAGTTCGCTAGCTCATGACAGGTCGCTTGTTTGATTCCCTTAAACAGAGAGTCATAAACCCAAGTTTTGACTAAATTCTGGGTCAACCTGACCCTTAAATGAGTCAGGTCCCCAGGGCCTGGGATCCTTAATCCAGGTCAACTATGACTTTTTAGTTTTTAGAGTTTGCTCACTCATGACAGGTCGCTTGTTTGATTCCCTCCAACAGGGAGCTATAAAGATTACAAACGAAAGAACGTGATTCAAAAAGGAGGAAAGAAGAAATCGCGGTCGGAAGACAACTTCTCCTGCTTAAGATTGATGACGGTTGCAGGTAACGGTGATTTGGTGATGCTAGACGGTGAAGGAATTCGAGTCATGTCAAAAGAATATACCGGGAAATCCACAAAAGAAAAGTGGCAAGAAGTATTGAATGAATATGTTGCCATGGCAACCTCGAAAAGAAAAGCTGAGGAAGTTCTCGTGGCAACAAAGAGCGGCAAGATTTCATGGCGTGACAACATCAGTGGGAATGAGGTTGAGATCCAAGGTTGCAGCAGTCAAACCCCTGGAGAGATAAGCGATATGGATGTGGATGATATGGGAACCACTTATGTTGCCGACATAGTTAAGAATGTGATTTATTCTTATAGCGTGGATGGGTCGTTCAAGTCAGCGTTTGCAGTTAAAGACTCACCGAAATGTATCAGCGCTTGCGATGATGGCATTTTATATGTTTTATCCGGGACTAGGATTAAGAGGGGCGAGGTGTATGACATCGAAGGGGGCACCATCAAGAGGTACACCAACGGCACACGGGGTGACTATGACATAAAATGTCCAACAGATGATAATATTGTGACGACTGGTTTGTACTCCAGCAAAACGTCCGTGTATGTTTTAGCCAAAAGTGCGGGGTCTGATAAAGCTGAAGCAAGCGCCATACTTCAGTTTTCAGCGTCGGATGGTCACCTCCAACGCCGTATCATCGATGAATGGCCAGGAATTCTAGGCATAGTTTTCATCAGGGGTGATGATGAACTGGCCTTCTTTGATTCCAAAGAAGTACAAGTTTATGAAAAGCAGAAATCGAAGAAGTGGTGGAGATAAATGAGTCTGCAGAATGAAGAATTAATGTTAATGAAGTGATCTGCTCTAGGGCAGACCTGCACCTTGAACATCCAGCAGGGTGGATACGTGCGCATTACAAGTCTTATTATTATTATTTTTATTGTTATTATTAGACCTGTTTGCTTGGTTTTTGAAAGGGCACGGGCACCAAGGCATGTTCTCCTTGGTAAAGGGCACCCTATAGAGCAAATTGAAAACTTCTACTGGAGCATTTCAAGGGCACCAAGGCAATGACCAGTGGGCATGGAGGCAATAGCCTTCGTTGCCTCTGTGTGAAGTACCGGGCCTGTGAGGGGGCATTCACAAAATTTGATAAAATGCACTGATATCTCAAATGTCCAAGATAAATTTCCTGTAACTACAAGGTTGTGGGTTCGAATCCTAGCCAGCTAACTGCTGATTTCACAATAGCTATAATAAGTATTGTCATCTTGTTTCTGAATCACAAATTTTTTTTGGCCAGTTTATAATCACAGATGTTAAAAATCGATGTTTGTATGATAGAGATTGCCTTTTGCCAGCTAAGTGGTTATATCCCCTTGTGTGAGTTTGCAATGTTTCCTTTCGCTCTCATAAAATCATGCAAGCCTTGAGTTAAATAATCAATGAGAAATTACTCAGAGAGTCTGCTGCCACCTTGTGTTCCGAGGTTGCCAGTGACATCAACTCTCATAATTTAGCTCGACATACAATGACAAACAAATAGATGAATATAGAGATCAGAGAAATTTACACATTTTAAATAGAAAATATATTGGAATTTTAATTGTTTTTTTGTTTAGTTTTTAGGCGCCTCAGAATAAGTTTAGTCTTAGATAGATAGCTTTACAAATTTAAATTGTTGTTATTTTTAATAACTAGCAATTATTAATAATATTTGCACACTCGAGTAAAGCTTTACAATAACCAGTGTTTCACAATCTAAAAAATTAATAATGCAGGTATGAATACTTCGTTTTTGAAAGGGCAAGGGCACCAATACAAGGCATTTTTTCCTTGGTAAAGGGCACCCTACGAGGAAATTGTAAGTTGCTGCTTGAGCATTTCAAGGGCACTAAGGCGATGACCAGGGGGCATTGAGGCAATTGCCTTTGCTGCCTCTGTGAACTATCAGGCCTGATATGGCAAGACCTGAAACTTCTCAGCTTTTACTATAATGCATTAAAACAATAATAAGGTCAAACATTGACCCTAGGAGGTCAAACATTGACCCTATGAACCAATTTCAGATTTGTTACAATATAGAGCATTTTTTTCTCATAAAAAAAAATATATTTCTAAGAATAGGAATGATGTTAAAGGAACACAATGCCTTGGATCGGTCGAGTTGGTCTTTGAAAAGCGTTCTGTAACCGTTTGTTATAAAATGCATTTGGGTAGATACAATGATCCACACAAACATGCCTCGAAATGCACGGTTTTCCTTTTACCTATAGTCGACTAACACGGTCGGCCATTGGGAGTCAAATATTTAGGGTTTTGCCGAGAGTCTATAACATCAGAGATGAAATTAACTGTCATGTACATATTTGATTGATTGTATCATTGTTCTCATTTGATTCTTTGTAACATTTTGCAAGTTTGGCCGAAGCACTCTGAATTTGAAACGAGGTTCTCTTAATGGTTCTTACTTCATATTTTTCATTTGGTTTTGGGAAAAAACTTCTGTGAAATCTAGGAAGAAAAAAAAGGATTTTGAAAGTAAAAATTTCGTCTTTATTATTTTAAGCAAGTTTTAAATGTACACATGAATATTTTGTAATATAAGGAGACATGTAAAGAATAGCATAACGAGGTCAATGAACAGAATTAGAATTAGAAAAAAAAAAAAACTCTGGTGTGATTCTTTTGAGCTTTATTTGCAGTAAAAAAGTTCTTTGAATAATGAAAACCACACTCACTATAACTTTGTTTTTTCTTTGCGGAAAAGGGGACCATGGTGTATTTTTAGTCAGACTTATTTTTACGTGACATGCATACTTTCTTATAATATTCAATGTAGAAATAAGGTTTGCGGTAAAAAATAAAACCATGTAGCGATAATCTCTAAATGAGTTTGGTTGGTTCAATTGTGTTCAACGTTTAAGTGTCCTGTAGCGTCCAAAAATGTTATCGCGTCTCAAAAAGTAGTTTTTCCTTTATTTTATCCATACGACATACGACGCCATAGTTTGGTGAAGAACCAAGTGCGCACGCGCAAACTCACACGCAGCAGGTCGCCCATTATTGTTTGTGTAAGTTATGTGGGTGATCACGAGGTGTTGTTTAAACGACCGCGGTACCACTAGACTTGATGACAAGTCGTTAGGCGCTGCCTATTTGTCTGCCTTTCATGCAACAGTCACAGTGCGATGTTACACATGCAACACTCGTAAGTAGCGCGAGGCAGCTAATTGCGACTGACTCACACACATACTGGGATCGAGGGTGTGTGTTTCGTCCCCGCAGCTACACCGCGCTGTAACTACACACCGCGCTTAACAATTACCGTCTTGACTTCAAGACTACGGTACCACCGCAGGTTCGACTTTTGAAGTGCCTTCGTTCGAGCTCCTTTTCTTCCTTCCTCTACGGATAAACCAAGTGAGAAGACTGGTCTTTGACAGTTACCAAAGGTGTCCATGTGCCTTTGAGATGTGCCCCCTGTGTAGTCTTCATATCAAAAGTTGATAAAAGCAATCAGTATGCTTTCTTCCATTTGTGTGTTCTGTGTGCAAAACGTCGGGTGCTCTTTTGTAAACATGGTGATTGTAATAAATATAACATTGTTTAAATATTACTATGAGTGTTAAATGTCAAAGTTCGGTGCTGCGCACATAAATAATCCTACGTGTCGGTGGAAATGTGAACATTGCACTTGCCACGCCAATGTACAGAGTACTATTACATGTAGTAAGTACACTGTACATGTAAGTGTACATGTATGTACCAATTGTCGACAGAAAAGCAGGTACCATGTTATTTTGTTGCACATCAGAAAAAGACGTTTGAATCTCTAACCAACGACGGCATAAAGCCCACCAATTCTGGAAGGTAATGTTCGTTAGTAGGACCCGACACTGGATCTACGGTGTATTACGATGGCCAAAATGGGTCACACAACACGGTAAATAAAAATATTGTTATGAACTAATACTTTAATTTTTAGAAGCTGGGCGTAGATTTCGTAACCATAATTAGTAATAGTTTGATGTAGACCCAGTAACTGGGGCGCTGTACTCATGTGACAAGGGTGTTTTTTCTTTCAATATTATCTCGCAACTTCGACGACCAATTGAGCTCAAATTTTTACAGGTTTGTTATTTTATGCATATGTTGAGATACACCAAGTGAGAAGACTGGTCTTCGACAATTACCAATAGTGTCCACTGTCTTTAAGAGGTCTCTTTTTTTTACTTTTAAGTGGCAAAAACTAAACAGGCAGACCCTTCGAAGTTGGTTTAAAAAATTATAGAAATGATGATTTGGGTTGTTGTATTCCCTGTGTGTCTAGTGTGGATACTGCCCAAAGCAATTCTATCATGTGTGTATTGGGTATGTTTCAAGCGGACTACATCTCCACGTCTTCCTCATACCAGCCCTAAAGAGACGACTCCCATCGATGGCCAAGGTCCAATCAACAGCGGTAATTTACTTCAAAAGATTGTATTTGTTTTATTTACATTTTATTGGACATTGGACATTCACATAGGTTTGTACAGTGAATGTCTATGTACATCGATATTGGACATTTGACATTCTAATAGGTTTGTAGAGTGAATGTCTACCTTGCACATCGATTATTGGACATTGGACGTTCTAATAGGTTTGTACAGTGAATGTATACCTTGCACATCGATATTGGACACTGGACATTCACATAGGTTTGTACAGTGAATGTCTACCTTGCACATCGGTTATTGGACATTTGACATTCACATAGGTTTGTACAGTGAATGTCTACTTTGCTATTTCAATATTGGACATTTGACATTCACATAGGCTTGTACAGTGAGTGTCTATTTTTGCTATTTTGATCGAGGTCGTTTTGTCATTCACATAGGTTTGTACAGCCATCATTTATCGAGTGGCAGCTAGGCTATGTACATCAATGGCCTGGGTTATACACATAGATCTTTTTGGGAGGGTTTGTGTATTTTAGGCCGAAAGGTTGTGAGTTGGAAGCTAGGGGGCAGGCTTCCTGCAGGCCATCATGGGAAGCAAACTTATTTAGAAAATTTAAGAATTTGAATCCAGGTCAAATCTGACTTTGGAGTTTTTACACGTTTTGACTAGTTTCTAGGTCCGCAGGGCCTGGAATGACTTTATGGCCTGGGATCTTTAATCCGGGTCAATTATAACTTGGGAGTTTTTAGAGTTCGCTCGCTCATGACAGGTCGCTTGTCTGATTCCCTCCAAAAGAGAGTCATAAACCAACGTTTTGATTAATTTCGTGGTCAACCTGACCCTTAAATGAGTCAGGTCTCCAGGGCCTGGGATTCTTAATCTGGGTCAATTTCTGACTTCGGAGATTTTAGAGTTCGCTCGCACATGACAGGTCGCTTGTTTGATTCCCTTCAACAGAGGGTCATAAACTCATGTTTTGACTAAATTCTTGGTCAACATGACTTATATGAGTCAGGTCTACAGGGCCTGGGATCCTTAATCCAGGTCAATTATGACTTTTTAGTTTTAGAGTTTGCTCGCTCATGACAGGTCGCTTGTTTGATTCCCTCCAACAGGGAGCTGTAAAGATTACAAACGAAAGTATGTGATTCAGAAAGGAGGAAAGAAGAAGACATCGCGGTCGGAAGACAACTTCTCCTGCTTAAGATTGATGACGGTTGCAGGTAATGGTGATTTGGTGATGCTAGACGGTGAAGGAATTCGAGTCATGTCAAAAGAATATACCGAGAAATCTACAAATGAAAAGTGGCACCATGTATTGAGTACATATGTTGCCATGGCAGCATCGAAAAGACAAACTGGGGAAGTTCTCGTGGCAGAAAAGAGCGGCAAGATTTCATGGCGTGACAACAGCAGTTGGAATGAGGTTGAGATCCAAGGTTGCAGCAGTCAACCCCCTGGAGAGATAAGCGATATGGATGTGGATGACGAGGGAGTCATATACGTTGCTGGCATAGTTAAGAATGTGATTTATTCTTATAGCGTGGATGGGTCGTTCAAGTCAGCGTTTGCAGTTAAAGACTCACCGAAATGTATCAGCGCTTGCGAGGGTGGCATTTTATATGTTTTATCCGGGACTAGGATTAAGAGGGACGAGGGGTATGACATCGAAGGGGGCACCATCGAGAGGTACACCAACGGCACACGGGGTGACTATGACATAAAATGTCCAACAGATGATAATATTGTGACGACTGGTTTGTACTCGAGCAAAACGTCCGTGTATGTTTTAACCAAAAGTGCGGGGTCTGATAAAGCTGAAGCAAGCGCCATACTTCAGTTTTCAGCGTTGGATGGTCACCTCCAACGCCGTATCATCGATGACTGGCCAGGAATTCTAGGCATAGTTTTCATCAGGGGTGATGATGAACTGGCCTTCTTTGATTCCAAAGAAGTAAAAGTTTATGAAACACAGAAATCGAAGAAGTGGGGGAAAGATAAATGAGTCTGCAGAATGAAGAATTAATATTAATGAAGTGATCTGCTCTAGGGCAGACCCTGTACCTTGACCACCCAGCAGGGTGGATACGTGCGCATTACAAGTCTTATTATTATTATTATTATTATTATTATTATTATTATTATTATTATTATTATTATTATTATTATTATTATTATTATTATTATTATTATTATTATTATTATTATTATTATTATTATTATTATTATTATTATTATTATTATTATTATTATTATTATTATTATTATTATTATTATTATTATTATTATTATTATTATTATTATTATTATTATTATTAGACCTGTTTGCTTGGTTTTTGAAAGGGCAGGGGCACCAAGGCATTTTCTCTTCTACTAGAGCATTTCAAGGGCACCAAGGCAATAACCAGTGGGCATGGAGGCAAAAGCCTTCGTTGCCTCTGTGTGAAGTACCGGGCCTGTGAGGGGGTATTCACAAAATTTTATAAAATGCACTGATATTTCAAATGTCCAAGATAAATTTCCTGTAACTACAAGGTTGTGGGTTCGAATCCTAGCCAGCTAACTGCTGATTTCACAATAGCTATAATAAGTATTGTCATCTTGTTTCTGAATCACAATTTTTTTTTGGCCAGTTTATAATCACAGATGTTAAAAATCGATGTTTGTATGATAGAGATTGCCTTTTGCCAGATGAGTGGTTATATCCCCTTGTGTGAGTTTGCAATGTTTCCTTTCGCTCTCATAAAATCATGCAAGCCTTGAGTTACATAATCAATGAGAAATTACCCAGAGAGTCTGCTGCCACCTTGTGTTCCGAGGTTGCCAGTGACATCAACTCTCATAATTTAGCTCGACATACAATGACAAACAAATAGATGAATATAGAGATCAGAGAAATTTACACGTTTTAAATAGAAAATATATTGGAATTTTAATTGTTTTTTGTTTAGTTTTTAGGCGCCTCAGAATAAGTTTAGTCTTAGATAGATAGCTTTACAAATTTAAATTGTTATTATTATTAATAACTAGCAATTATTAATAATATTTGCACACTCGAGTAAAGCTTTACAATAACCAGTGTTTCACAATCTAAAAAATTAATAATGCAGGTATGAATACTTCGTTTTTGAAAGGGCAAGGGCACCAATACAAGGCATTTTCTCCTTGAAAGGGCACCCTACGAGGAAATTGTAAGTTGCTGCTTGAGCATTTCAAGGGCACTAAGGCGATGACCAGGGGGCATTGAGGCAATTGCCTTTGCTGCCTCTGTGAACTATCAGGCCTGATGAGGCAAGACCTGAAACTTCTCAGCTTTTACTATAATGCATTAAAACAATAATAAGGTCAAACATTGACCCTAGGAGGTCAAACATTGACCATAAACAAAATATATTTCTAAGAATAGGAATGATGTTAAAGGAACACGTTGCCTTGAATCGGTCGAGTTGGTCTTTAAAAAGCGTTCTGTAACCGTTTGTTATAAAATGCATTTGGGTAGATACAATGATTCACACAAACATGCATCGAAATGCACGGTTTTCCTTTTACCTATAGTCGACTAACACGGTCGGCCATTGGGAGTCAAATATTTAGGGTTTTGCCGAGAGTCTATAACATCAGAGATGAAATTAACTGTCATGTACATATTTGATTGATTGTATCATTGTTCTCATTTGATTCTTTGAAACATTTTGCAAGTTTGGCCGAAGCACTCTGAATTATAAACAAGGTCCTTCCAATGGTTCTTACTTCATGTTTTTCATTTGGTTTTGGGAAAAAACTCCTGTGAAATCTAGGAAGAAAAAAAAGATTTTGAAAGTAAAAATTTCGTCTTTATTATTTTAAGCAAGTTTTAAATGTACACATGAATATTTTGTAATATAAGGAGAAATGTAAAGAATAGCACAACGAGGTCAATGAACAGAATTAGAATTAGAAAAAAAGAACTCTGGAATGATTCTTTTGAGCTTTACTTGCAGTAAAAAAGTTCTTTGTAACGAAAACCACACTCACTATGACTCTGTATTTTCTTTGCGGAAAAGGGGACCATGGTGTATTTTTAGTCAGACTTATTTTTACGTGACATGCATACTTTCTTATGTAGAAATAAGGTTTGCGGTAAAAAATAAAACCATGCAGCGATAATCTCTAAATGAGTTTGGTTGGTTCAATTGTGTTCAACGTTTAAGTGTCCTGTAGCGTCCAAAAATGTTATCGCGTCTCAAAAAGTAGTTTTTCCTTTATTATATCCATACGACATACGACGCCATAGTTTGGTGAAAAACCAAGTGCGCACGCGCAAACTCACACACAGCAGGTCGCCCATTGTTTGTGTAAGGTATGTGGGTGATCACGAGGTGTCGTTTAAACGACCGCGGTACCACTAGACTTGATGACAAGTCGTTAGGCGCTGCCTATTTGTCTGCCTTTCATGCAACAGTCACAGTGCGATGTTACACATGCAACACTCGTAAGTAGCGCGAGGCAGCTAATTGCGACTGACTCACACACACATACTGGGATCGAGGGTGTGTGTTTCGTCCCCGCAGCTACACCGCGCTGTAACTACACACCGCGCTTAACAATTACCGTCTTGACTTCAAGACTACGGTACCACCGCAGGTTCGACTTTTGAAGTGCCTTCGTTCGAGCTCCTTTTCTTCCTTCCTCTACGGATAAACCAAGTGAGAAGACTGGTCTTTGACAGTTACCAAAGGTGTCCATGTGCCTTTTGAGATGTGCCCCCTGTGTAGTCTTCATATCAAAAGTTGATAAAAGCAATCAGTATGCTTTCTTCCATTTTTGTGTTCTGTGTGCAAAACGTCGGGTGCTCTTTTGTAAAAATGGTGATTGTAATGTAACATTGTTGAAATATTATTATGAGTGTTAAATGTCAAAGTTCGGTGCTGCGCACATAAATAATCCTACGTGTCGGGGAATTCCGGGTTCTATATGTGAACATTGTACTTGCCACGCCAATGTACAAAGTACTATTACATGTAGTAAGTACACTGTACATGTAAATGTACATGTATGTACCAATTGTCGACAGAAAAGCAGGTACCATGTTATTTTGTTGCACATCAGAAAAAGACGTTTGAATCTCTAACAGACGACGGCATAAAGCCCACCAATTCTGGAAGGTAATGTTCCGACACTTGATCTACGGTGTACTACGATGGCTAAAATGGGTCAGACAACACGGTAAATAAAATATTTTTATAAACTAATACTTTAATTTTTAGAAGCTGGGCGTAGATTTCATAACCATAATTATTAATAGTTTGATGTAGACCCAGTAACTGGGGCGCTGTACTCATGTGACAAGGGTGTTTTTTCTTTCAATATTATCTCGCAACTTCGACGACCAATTGAGCTCAAATTTTTACAGGTTTGTTATTTTATGCATATGTTGAGATACACCAAGTGAGAAGACTGGTCTTCGACAATTACCAATAGTGTCCACTGTCTTTAAGAGGTCTCTTTTTTTTACTTTTAAGTGGCAGAAACTAAACAGGCAGACCCTTCGAAGTTGGTTTAAAAAATTATAGAAATGATGATTTGGGTTGTTGTATTCCCTGTGTGTCTAGTGTGGATACTGCCCAAAGCAATTCTATCATGTGTGTATTGGGTATGTTTCAAGCGGACTACATCTCCACATCTGCCTCATACCAGCCCTAAAGAGACGACTCCCATCGATGGCCAAGGTCCAATCAACAGCGGTAATTTACTTCAAAAGATTGTATTTGTTTTATTTACATTTTATTGGACATTGGACATTCACATAGGTTTGTACAGTGAATGTCTATGTACATCGATATTGGACATTTGACATTCTAATAGGTTTGTAGAGTGAATGTCTACCTTGCACATCGATTATTGGACATTGGACGTTCTAATAGGTTTGTACAGTGAATGTATACCTTACACATCGATATTGGACACTGGACATTCACATAGGTTTGTACAGTGAATGTCTACCTTGCACATCGGTTATTGGACATTTGACATTCACATAGGTTTGTACAGTGAATGTCTACTTTGCTATTTCATTGGACATTTGACATTCACATAGGCTTGTACAGTGAGTGTCTACTTTTGCTATTTTGATCGAGGTCGTTTTGTCATTCACATAGGTTTGTACAGCCATCATTTATCGAGTGGCAGCTAGGCTATGTACATCAATGGCCTGGGTTATACACATAGATCTTTTTGGGAGGGTTTGTGTATTTTAGGCCGAAAGGTTGTGAGTTGGAAGCTAGGGGGCAGGCTTCCTGCAGGCCATCATGGGAAGCAAACCTTTTTAGAAAATTTATGAATTTGAATCCAGGTCAAATCTGACTTTGGAGTTTTTACACGTTTTGACTAGTTTCTAGGTCCGCAGGGCCTGGAATGACTTTATGGCCTGGGATCTTTAATCCGGGTCAATTATAACTTGGGAGTTTTTAGAGTTCGCTCGCTCATGACAGGTCGCTTGTTTGATTCCCTCCAAAAGAGAGTCATAAACCAACGTTTTGATTAATTTCGTGGTCAACCTGACCCTTAAATGAGTCAGGTCTCCAGGGCCTGGGATTCTTAATCTGGGTCAATTTCTGACTTCGGAGATTTTAGAGTTCGCTCGCACATGACAGGTCGCTTGTTTGATTCCCTTCAACAGAGGGTCATAAACTCATGTTTTGACTAAATTCTTGGTCAACATGACTTATATGAGTCAGGTCTACAGGGCCTGGGATCCTTAATCCAGGTCAATTATGACTTTTTAGTTTTAGAGTTTGCTCGCTCATGACAGGTCGCTTGTTTGATTCCCTCCAACAGGGAGCTGTAAAGATTACAAACGAAAGTATGTGATTCAGAAAGGAGGAAAGAAGAAGACATCGCGGTCGGAAGACAACTTCTCCTGCTTAAGATTGATGACGGTTGCAGGTAATGGTGATTTGGTGATGCTAGACGGTGAAGGAATTCGAGTCATGTCAAAAGAATATACCGAGAAATCTACAAATGAAAAGTGGCACCATGTATTGAGTACATATGTTGCCATGGCAGCATCGAAAAGACAAACTGGGGAAGTTCTCGTGGCAGAAAAGAGCGGCAAGATTTCATGGCGTGACAACAGCAGTTGGAATGAGGTTGAGATCCAAGGTTGCAGCAGTCAACCCCCTGGAGAGATAAGCGATATGGATGTGGATGATGAGGGAGTCATATACGTTGCTGGCATAGTTAAGAATGTGATTTATTCTTATAGCGTGGATGGGTCGTTCAAGTCAGCGTTTGCAGTTAAAGACTCACCGAAATGTATCAGCGCTTGCGAGGGTGGCATTTTATATGTTTTATCCGGGACTAGGATTAAGAGGGGCGAGGGGTATGACATCGAAGGGGGCACCATCAAGAGGTACACCAACGGCACACTGGGTGACTATGACATAAAATGTCCAACAGATGATAATATTGTGACGACTGGTTTGTACTCGAGCAAAACGTCCGTGTATGTTTTAACCAAAAGTGCGGGGTCTGATAAAGCTGAAGCAAGCGCCATACTTCAGTTTTCAGCGTTGGATGGTCACCTCCAACGCCGTATCATCGATGACTGGCCAGGAATTCTAGGCATAGTTTTCATCAGGGGTGATGATGAACTGGCCTTCTTTGATTCCAAACAAGTAAAAGTTTATGAAACATAGAAATCGAAGAAGAGGGGGAAGATAAATGAGTCTGCAGAATGAAGAATTAATATTAATGAAGTGATCTGCTCCAGGGCAGACCTTGTACCTTGACCACCCAGCAGGGTGGATACGTGCGCATTACAAGTCTGATTATTATTATTATTATTATTATTATTAGACCTGTTTGCTTGTTTTTTGGAAGGGCAAGGGCACCAAGGCATTTTCTCTTCTACTGGAGCATTTCAAGGGCACCAAAGCAATAACCAGTGGGCATGGAGGCAATCGCCCTCGTTGCCTCTGTGTGAAGTACCGGGCCTGTGAGGGGGCATTCACAAAATTTGATAAAACGCACTGATATCTCAAATGTCCAAGATAAATTTTCTGTAACTACAAGGTTGTGGGTTCGAATCCTAGCCAGCTAACTGCTGATTTCACAATAGCTATAATAAGTATTGTCATCTTGTTTCTGAATCACAAATTTTTTTTGGCCAGTTTATAATCACAGATGTTAAAAATCGATGTTTGTATGATAGAGATTGCCTTTTGCCAGCTGAGTGGTTATATCCCCTTGTGTGAGTTTGCAATGTTTCCTTTCGCTCTCATAAAATCATGCAAGCCTTGAGTTACATAATCAATGAGAAATTACCCAGAGAGTCTGCTGCCACCTTGTGTTCCGAGGTTGCCAGTGACATCAACTCTCATAATTTAGCTCGACATACAATGACAAACAAATAGATGAATATAGAGATCAGAGAAATTTACACATTTTAAATAGAAAATATATTGGAATTTTAATTGTTTTTTTGTTTAGTTTTTAGGCGCCTCAGAATAAGTTTAGTCTTAGATAGATAGCTTTACAAATTTAAATTGTTATTATTATTAATAACTAGCAATTATTAATAATATTTGCACACTCGAGTAAAGCTTTACAATAACCAGTGTTTCACAATCTAAAAGAATAATAATGCAGGTATGAATACTTCGTTTTTGAAAGGGCAAGGGAACCAATACAAGGCATTTTCTCCTTGAAAGGGCACCCTACGAGGAAATTGTAAGTTGCTGCTTGAGCATTTCAAGGGCACTAAGGCGATGACCAGGGGGCATTGAGGCAATTGCCTTTGCTGCCTCTGTGAACTATCAGGCCTGATATGGCAAGACCTGAAACTTCTCAGCTTTTACTATAATGCATTAAAACAATAATAAGGTCAAACATTGACCCTAGGAGGTCAAACATTGACCCTATGAACCAATTTCAGATTTGTTACAATATAGAGCATTTTTTTCTCATAAAACAAAATATATATTTCTAAGAATAGGAATGATGTTAAAGGAACACGTTGCCGTGGATCGGTCGAGTTGGTCTTTAAAAAACGTTCTGTAACCGTTTGTTATAAAATGCATTTGGGCAGAAACAATGATTCACACAAACATGCCTCGAAATGCACGGTTTTCCTTTTACCTATAGTCGACTAACACGGTCGGCCATTGGGAGTCAAATATTTAGGGTTTTGCCGAGAGTCTATAACATCAGAGATGAAATTAACTGTCATGTACATATTTGATTGATTGTATCATTGTTCTCATTTGATTCTTTGAAACATTTTGCAAGTTTGGCCGAAGCACTCTGAATTATAAACAAGGTCCTTCCAATGGTTCTTACTTCATGTTTTTCATTTGGTTTTGGGAAAAAACTCCTGTGAAATCTAGGAAGAAAAAAAATAGGATTTTGAAAGTAAAAATTTCGTCTTTATTATTTTAAGCAAGTTTTAAATGTACACATGAATATATTGTAATATAAGGAGAAATGTAAAGAATAGCACAACGAGGTCAATGAACAGAATTAGAATTAGAAAACAAGAACTCTGGTGTGATTCTTTTTAGCTTTATTTGCAGTAAAAAAGTTCTTTGAATAATGAAAACCACACTCACTATGACTCTGTATTTTCTTTGCGGAAAAAGGGACCATGGTATATTTTTAGTCAGACTTATTTTTACGTGACATGCATACTTTCTTATAATATTCAATGTAGAAATAAGGTTTGCGGTAAAAAATAAAACCATGCAGCGATAATCTCTAAATGAGTTTGGTTGGTTCAATTGTGTTCAACGTTTAAGTGTCCGGTAGCGTCCAAAAATGTTATCGCGTCTCAAAAAGTAGTTTTTCCTTTATTATATCCATACGACATACGACGCCATAGTTTGGTGAAGAACCAAGTGCGCACGCGCAAACTCACACACAGCAGGTCGCCCATTGTTTGTGTAAGGTATGTGGGTGATCACGAGGTGTCGTTTAAACGACCGCGGTACCACTAGACTTGATGACAAGTCGTTAGGCGCTGCCTATTTGTCTGCCTTTCATGCAACAGTCACAGTGCGATGTTACACATGCAACAGTCGTAAGTAGCGCGAGGCAGCTAATTGCGACTGACTCACACACACATACTGGGATCGAGGGTGTGTGTTTCGTCCCCGCAGCTACACCGCGCTGTAACTACACACCGCGCTTAACAATTACCGTCTTGACTTCAAGACTACGGTACCACCGCAGGTTCGACTTTTGAAGTGCCTTCGTTCGAGCTCCTTTTCTTCCTTCCTCTACGGATAAACCAAGTGAGAAGACTGGTCTTTGACAATTACCAAAGGTGTCCAGTGTGCCTTTGAGATGTTCCCCCTTTTTTAGTCTTCATATCAAAAGTTGATAAAAGCAATCAGTATGCTTTCTTCCATTTTTGTGTTCTGTGTGCAAAACGTCGGGTGCTCTTTTGTAAACATGGTGATTGTAATGTAACATTGTTGAAATATTATTATGAGTGTTAAATGTCAAAGTTCGGTGCTGCGCCTTGAACACCCAGCAGGGTGGATATGTGCGCATTACAAGTCTTATTATTATTATTATTATTATTATTATTATTATTATAAATAATCCTACGTGTCGGGGGAAATGTGAACATTGCACTTGCCACGCCAATGTACAGAGTACTATTACATGTAGTAAGTACACTGTACATGTAAATGTACATGTATGTACCAATTGTCGACAGAGAAGCAGGTACACTGTTATTTTGTTGCACATCAGAAAAAGACGTTTGAATCTCTAACAGACGACGGCATAAAGCCCACCAATTCTGGAAGGTAATGTTCCGACACTTGATCTACGGTGTACTACGATGGCTAAAATGGGTCACACAACACGGTAAATAAAATATTTTTATAAACTAATACTTTAATTTTTAGAAGCTGGGCGTAGATTTCATAACCATAATTAGTAATAGTTTGATGTAGACCCAGTAACTGGGGCGCTGTACTCATGTGACAAGGGTGTTTTTTCTTTCATTATTTTCTCGCAACTTCGACGACCAATTGAGCTCAAATTTTCACAGGTTTGTTATTTTATGCATATGTTGAGATACACCAAGTGAGAAGACTGGTCTTCGACAA
This sequence comes from Asterias amurensis, assembly GCF_032118995.1. Taxonomy (NCBI): domain Eukaryota; kingdom Metazoa; phylum Echinodermata; class Asteroidea; order Forcipulatida; family Asteriidae; genus Asterias; species Asterias amurensis. The sequence goes on along the minus strand of NC_092669.1, from coordinate 1,729,660 downwards.
TTACCAATAGTGTCCACTGTCTTTAAGAGGTCTCTTTTTTTTTTACTACGCAAAACAATTATACATTTGTAACGATCCCAGAACAACATTTTGTTTTAAAAAAAACTGTGGTTTTTGTTAGACTTTACCACACCGACAAAAAAACAACGCAAAATCATCTTGAAAAAAGCCCGGCCGAATGGGCCTGTTTTCTTTAAAAATGTGACGGTCGGTCAAAAAACAGTCCTCGTATTTCGAACTATTTTTCAAAATATTGATAACATTAAACCGTTGGTTTTCACCGATTCTTTATGTCACGGCAAACAACAACATTTTGTCCTTCGATAAAAATTATAGACAAGAGTGGCGAAACGAAATAGTGATACCCAAAGAGACATATTTTTACTTGCACCTCGAGTTCAGTTTGCATGACATTTTGTTGATACTTTTATTCCCCGTGACAAAGCAATTTGCTCCCAAGTACAACTATACTCCTCAAGAGGGATATGTACTCATTGGAAAAAAGATAAGAAACATATATATACATATATAGACCATAGATAGTTCAAAAATCACCTGAATATAGATAAACCGATTTTAGTTTGTTTAAAATTGGTTCCTCTCTTTAAATATTTTGAGTTGTTTCTTTGCTTCTCTGTTTGGGTGATATGGCTGGGAAGGGGTCCAAGACAACTGGGTAGAACTCAAAGATACACATTGTTCCAATTTCCATGTGTCCTGGTTAGCAGTTTTTAACCCAGACTTATTATCTTTTAAACTTTGACGAATCTATCGTAACATAATCTACAGTTGAGTGTAGATTCATTATAAACAAAAGTAAAAAGTCCAACCTGAAAATTACTATATTATTTAAAAACTGAGTGCATCAAAACAAAGCTGAAAAATATATTTTAAGCGTCATGGTTAAGTTACCCAAAATATACGGTGCGAACACCAGCCTTCGCAGTTGGTGTATCTTAACATATGCATACAATAACACACCTATGAAAATTTGAGCTCATTCGGTCGTCGAAGTTGGGAGATAATAATGAAAGCAATAAAACCCTTGTCAACCGAAGTTGTGTGCTTTCAGATGCTTGATTTCGAGACCTCAAATTCTAAATCTAAGGTCTCGAAATCAAATCTGGGAAGATTACTTCTTTCTCGAAAACTACATTACTTCAGAGGGAGCCAATTTTCACAATGGTTTATACTATCAGCCTCTCCCCATTACTCGTTACCAAGTGAGGTTTTATGTTGATAATTATTTTGAGTAAATTATCACCAAAATTGTCCACTGCCTCGACCTGAAAATTACTGCATTTCAAAACTGAAAGATAGCATGAAGTGCAACAAAGCATAGCTGAACAAATATCTTTTCAGCGTCCTGGTTAAGTTACCCAAAATATTTTCCAGTGCGAACACTGCTGAAGTTTTTACAGTAAAACTTTTCTCTTTTTTTCTGTTTAGTGGCAGAAACTAAACAGGCAGACCCTTCGAAGTTGGTTTAAAAAATTATAGAAATGAGGATTTGGGTTGTTGTATTCCCTGTGTGTCTAGTGTGGATACTGCTCATAGCAATTCTATCATGTGTGTATTGGGTATGTTTCGAGCGGACTACATCTCCACATCTGCCTCATACCAGCCCTAAAGAGACGACTCCCATCAATGGCCAAGGTCCAATCAACAGCGGTAAGTTACTTTAAAAGATTGTATTTTATGCTGATAATTATTTTATGCTGAGGTTTTATGCTGATAATTATTTTGAGTAACTTATCACCAAAATTGTCCACTGCCTCGACCTGAAAATTACTGCATTTCAAAACTGAAAGATAGCATGAAGTGCAACAAAGCATAGCTGAAAAAACTATCTTTTCAGCGTCCTGGTTAAGTTGCTGAAGTTTTTACAGTAAAACTTTTCTTTATTTTCTTTTTAGTGGCAGAAACTAAACAGGCAGACCCTTCGAAGTGGGTTTGGAAAATTATAGAAATGAGGATTTGGGCTGTTGTAGTCCCTGTGTGTCTGGTGTGCATACTGCCCATAGCAATTCTATCATGTTGTGTGTATTGGGTATGTTTCGAGCGGACTACATCTCCACGTCTTCCTCATACCAGCCCTGAAGAGACGACTCCCATCAATGGCCAAGGTCCAATCAACAGCGGTAATTTACTTTAAAAGATTGTATTTTATGCTGATAATTATTTTATGCTGAGGTTTTATGCTGATAATTATTTTGAGTAAATTATCACCAAAATTGTCCACTGCCTCGACCTGAAAATTACTGCATTTCAAAACTGAAAGATAGCATGAAGTGCAACAAAGCATAGCTGAAAAAAATATCTTTTCAGCGTCCTGGTTAAGTTACCCAAAATATTATCCATTGAGAACACTGCTGAAGTTTTTACAGTTAAACTTTTTTGTCCTTTTTAGTGGCAGAAACTAAACAGGCAGACCCTTCGAAGTTGGATTCAGGCATTTGTAACATCCATAAAATTAAGATCACGGTTAAAAGTTATTATATGGAGGACATCTTCATTGGACCTTTGAGATTTGAAATTACCAGAGAGTAAATACCTGTTTAAATTTGCGTTCAAATAGCTTTGACGTCATTCCAGGGGCTCACCCGGGTCAGCCCAAGTGCCCAGCTTATGGAGTGGGTCACTTTGGGATGACCCGAGGTGCATGATGTTACCACGAGAGGGCGTGTGTGATCGTTCGATAAGCTCTTGTCAGGGGCTCACCGGGTGAGCCCCGCGGGGTCAACCCAGGGAAGCTAATTGAACACACCCATAAACATCCATGTAAGCCACCATAGGAAGACAACTTTTAGAAAATAGTTGATTTTTACTCCAGATCAACTCTGACTTGAGAGTTATTCTAGCTCATGACAGGTCGCTTGTTTGATTCGCTCCAACAGAGAGTCATAAACCCAAGTTTTGACTAAATTCTGGGTCAACCTGACCCTTAAATGAGTCAGGTCCCCAGGGCCTGGGATCCTTAATCCAGGTCAACTATGACTTTTTAGTTTTTAGAGTTTGCTCACTCATGACAGGTCGCTTGTTTGATTCCCTCCAACAGGGAGCTGTAAAGATTACAAACGAAAGAACGTGATTCAAAAAGGAGGAAAGAAGAAGAAATCGCGGTCGGAAGGCAACTTCTCCTGCTTAAGATTGATGACGGTTGCAGGTAACGGTGATTTGGTGATGCTAGACGGTGAAGGAATTCGAGTCATGTCAAAAGAATATACCGAGAAATCCATAAATGAAAAGAGGCACCAAGTATTGAGTAAATATGTTGCCATGGCAGCATCGAAAAGGCAAACTGGGGAAGTTCTCGTGGCAAAAACGAGCGGCAAGATTTCATGGCGTGACAACAGCAGTGGGAATAAGGTTGAGATCCAAGGTTGCAGCAGTCAAACCCCTGGAGAGATAAGCGATATGGATGTGGACGATGAGGGAACCGCTTATGTTGCCGACATAGTTAAGAATGTGATTTATTCTTATAGCGTGGATGGGTCGTTCAAGGCAGCGTTTGCAGTTAAAGACTCACCGAAATGTATCAGCGCTTGCGAGGGTGGCATTTTATATGTTTTATCCGGGACTAGGATTAAGAGGGGCGAGGTGTATGACATCGAAGGGGGCACCATCGAGAGGTACACCAACGGCACACGGGGTGACTATGACATAAAATGTCCAACAGATGATAATATTGTGACGACTGGTTTGTACTCCAGCAAAACGTCCGTGTATGTTTTAACCAAATGTGCGGGGTCTATAGAAGAGGAGGCAAGCGCCATACTTCAGTTTTCAGCGTCGGATGGTCACCTCCAACGCCGTATCATCGATGAATGGCCAGGAATTCTAGGCATAGTTTTCATCAGGGGTGATGATGAACTGGCCTTCTTTGATTCCAAAGAAGTACAAGTTTATGAAAAGTGGGGGGGATAAATGAGTCTGCAGAATGAAGAATTAATATTAGTGAAGTGATCTGCTCTAGGGCAGACCTGCACCTTGAACATCCAGCAGGGTGGATACGTGCGCATTACAAGTCTTATTATTATTATTTTTATTGTTATTATTAGACCTGTTTGCTTGGTTTTTGAAAGGGCAAGGGCACCAAGGCATTTTCTCCTTGGTAAAGGGCACCCTATAGAGCAAATTGTTAACTTCTACTGGAGCATTTCAAGGGCACCAAGGCAATGACCAGGGGGCATGGAGGCAATCGCCTTCGTTGCCTCTGTGTGAAGTACGGGGCCTGTGAGGGGGCATTCACAAAATTTGATAAAATGCACTGATATTTCAAATGTCCAAGATAAATTTCCTGTAACTACAAGGTTGTGGGTTCGAATCCTAGCCAGCTAACTGCTGATTTCACAATAGCTATAATAAGTATTGTCAACTTGTTTCTGAATCACAAATTTTTTTGGCCAGTTTATAATCACAGATGTTAAAAATCGATGTTTGTATGATAGAGATTGCCTTTTGCCAGCTAAGTGGTTATATCCCCTTGTGTGAGTTTGCAATGTTTCCTTTCGCTCTCATAAAATCATGCAAGCCTTGAGTTACATAATCAATGAGAAATTACCCAGAAAGTCTGCTGCCACCTTGTGTTCCGAGGTTGCCAGTGACATCAACTCTCATAATTTAGCTCGACATACAATGACAAACAAATAGATGAATATAGAGATCAGAGAAATTTACACATTTTAAATAGAAAATATTTTGGAATTTTAATTGTTTTTTGTTTAGTTTTTAGGCGCCTCAGAATAAGTTTAGTCTTAGATAGATAGCTTTACAAATTTAAATTGTTATTATTATTAATAACTAGCAATTATTAATAATATTTGCACACTCGAGTAAAGCTTTACAATAACCAGTGTTTCACAATCTAAAAAAAAAATAATGCAGGTATGAATACTTCGTTTTTGAAAGGGCAAGGGAACCAATACAAGGCATTTTCTCCTTGAAAGGGCACCCTACGAGGAAATTGTAAGTTGCTGCTTGAGCATTTCAAGGGCACTAAGGCGATGACCAGGGGGCATTGAGGCAATTGCCTTTGCTGCCTCTGTGAACTATCAGGCCTGATATGGCAAGACCTGAAACTTCTCAGCTTTTACTATAATGCATTAAAACAATAATAAGGTCAAACATTGACCCTAGGAGGTCAAACATTGACCCTATGAACCAATTTCAGATTTGTTACAATATAGAGCATTTTTTTCTCATTAAAAAAATATATATTTCTAAGAATAGGAATGATGTTAAAGGAACACGTTGCCTTGAATCGGTCGAGTTGGTCTTTAAAAAGCGTTCTGTAACCGTTTGTTATAAAATGCATTTGGGTAGATACAATGATTCACACAAACATGCATCGAAATGCACGGTTTTCCTTTTACCTATAGTCGACTAACACGGTCGGCCATTGGGAGTCAAATATTTAGGGTTTTGCCGAGAGTCTATAACATCAGAGATGAAATTAACTGTCATGTACATATTTGATTGATTGTATCATTGTTCTCATTTGATTCTTTGAAACATTTTGCAAGTTTGGCCGAAGCACTCTGAATTATAAACAAGGTCCTTCCAATGGTTCTTACTTCATGTTTTTCATTTGGTTTTGGGAAAAAACTCCTGTGAAATCTAGGAAGAAAAAAAAGATTTTGAAAGTAAAAATTTCGTCTTTATTATTTTAAGCAAGTTTTAAATGTACACATGAATATTTTGTAATATAAGGAGAAATGTAAAGAATAGCACAACGAGGTCAATGAACAGAATTAGAATTAGAAAAAAAGAACTCTGGTGTGATTCTTTTTAGCTTTATTTGCAGTAAAAAAGTTCTTTGAATAATGAAAACCACACTCACTATGACTCTGTATTTTCTTTGCGGAAAAGGGGACCATGGTGTATTTTTAGTCAGACTTATTTTTACGTGACATGCATACTTTCTTATAATATTCAATGTAGAAATAAGGTTTGCGGTAAAAAATAAAACCATGCAGCGATAATCTCTAAATGAGTTTGGTTGGTTCAATTGTGTTCAACGTTTAAGTGTCCGGTAGCGTCCAAAAATGTTATCGCGTCTCAAAAAGTAGTTTTTCCTTTATTATATCCATACGACATACGACGCCATAGTTTGGTGAAGAACCAAGTGCGCACGCGCAAACTCACACACAGCAGGTCGCCCATTGTTTGTGTAAGTTATGTGGGTGATCACGAGGTGTCGTTTAAACGACCGCGGTACCACCACAGGTTCGACTTTTGAAGTCCCTTCGTTCGAGCTCCTTTTCTTCCTTCCTCTACGGATAAACCAAGTGAGAAGACTGGTCTTTGACAGTTACCAAAGGTGTCCATGTGCCTTTGAGATGTGCCCCCTGTGTAGTCTTCATATCAAAAGTTGATAAAAGCAATCAGTATGCTTTCTTCCATTTTTGTGTTCTGTGTGCAAAACGTCGGGTGCTCTTTTGTAAACATGGTGATTGTAATAACTATAACATTGTTTAAATATTATTATGAGTGTTAAATGTCAAAGTTCGGTGCTGCGCACATAAATAATCCTACGTGTCGGGGGAAATGTGAACATTGCACTTGCCACGCCCATGTACAGAGTACTATTACATGTAGTAAGTACACTGTACATGTAAATGTACATGTATGTACCAATTGTCGACAGAAAAGCAGGTACCATGTTATTTTGTTGCACATCAGAAAAAGACGTTTGAATCTCTAACAGACGACGGCATAAAGCCCACCAATTCTGGAAGGTAATGTTCGTTAGTAGGACCCGACACTGGATCTACGGTGTATTACGATGGCCAAAATGGGTCACACAACACGGTAAATAAAAATATTGTTATGAACTAATACTTAAATTTTTAGAAGCTGGGCGTAGATTTCATAACCATGTTTTCTCGGTCAAATTCGGCAAATGAGCAGTCAATTTAATTTTCATGCGTTCGAGTTAAAGCTGTTTTGCTTTTCCAGTTGTTACTGCGTTTCAAATTCAGAATTCGGCCATTCAATTTCGTTTTGGGTCGAGTCAAACTCCTTAAAGGAACACGTTGCCTCGGATCGGTCGAGTTGGTCTTTGAAAAGCGTTTGTAACCGTTTTTTATAAAATGCATATGGGTAGAAAGATGTTGTAAAAGTAGAATACAATGATCCACACAAACATGCCTCGAAATTGCGTGGTTTTCCTTTTACCTTGTCGACTAACACGTCGGCCATTTATGGGGGTCAAAATTTTGACTCCCATAAATGGCCGACGATGTTAGTTCGCACAGTAGAAGGAAAACCACGCAATTTCGAGGCAAACTTGTGTGGATCATTGTATTCTACTTTTAAAACATCTTTCCAACCATATGCATTTTATAAAAAACGGTTACAAACGCTTTTGTTTTGACCAACTCGTCCGATCCAAGGCAACGTGTTCCTTTAAGTAAGCACTCTGTTCAATTTAGCGTAGCGTCATTCTTTTTCGTGACACACACGCCTCAAGAAGCGTCTGCGAATTTGAATGCTGCTTTGATGAATTGTTAAATTGAATGATTATTTTGTTAATTCGAATGACGCAACATTACATTTGACTAATCTCAAAACGAAATCGAATGACCCTTTTGAGTAGCATTCGATTTTGCGCGAAATAGAACAAAAATTGGCTGCTCTTTTTCCGGAATTGACCGAGAAAACCTATAGTTTGATGTAGACCCAGTAACTGGGGCGCTGTACTCCCTATATTTAAATCCAAGCCTCTGTAATTTTGTTTAGATAGATAATTAGTTTGTACATTCCCTCATTTTTTTTTCTCACAATTTAAGGCTTGGCGAAATGCCATTTAGTGCAGACACAGTGTGCAGGCCTACGTGACAGATTAAAGCGAGCATGCATTAATGGTAAGGCGAACACAAAAAATAAAAATCATGTTTAGCGTCCCCGCCGACCTCCTTTTAAAGGCATAGACACTATTGGTAATTACTCAAAATGTTTTTTTGCATAAAACCTTTCTTGGGATGTACTCATTGGAAGAAAGATAAGATAGAATTATATATATAGACCATAGATAATTAAAAAATCACCTGAATATAGATAAACCGATTTTAGTTTGTTTAAAATTGGTTCCTCTCTTTAAATATTTTGAGTTGTTTCTTTGCTTCTCTGTTTGGGTGATATGGCTGGGAAGGGGTCCAAGACAATTGGATAGAACTCAAAGATACACAATATTGCTCCAATTTCCATGTGTCCTGGTTAGCAGTTTTTAACCCAGACTTATTATCTTTTAAACTTTGACGAATCTATCGTAACATAATCTACAGTTGAGTGTAGATTCATTATAAATTTGAGCTCATTCGGTCGTCGGAGTTTGGAGATAATAATGAAAGCAATAAAACCCGTGTCACCCGAAGTTGTGTGCTTTCAGATGCTTGATTTCGAGACCTCAAATTCTAAATCTAAGGTCTCGAAATCAAATCTGGGAAAATTACTTCTTTCTCGAAAACTACATTACTTCAGAGGGAGGCAATTTTCACTTTTTTTTACTATCAGCCTCTCCCCATTACTCGTTACCAAGTGAGGTTTTATGCTGATAATTATTTTGAGTAAATTATCACCAAAATTGTCCACTGCCTCGACCTGAAAATTACTGCATTTCAAAACTGAAAGATAGCATGAAGTGCAACAAAGCATAGCTGAAAAAAATATCTTTTCAGCGTCCTGGTTAAGTTACCCAAAATATTTTCCAGTGCGAACACTGCTGAAGTTTTTACAGTAAAACTTTTCTTTTTTTTTCTTTTTAGTGGTTTGGAAAATTAAAGAAATGATGATTTGGGCTGTTGAAGTCACTGTGTGTCTAGTGTTGATAGCAATTCTATCATGTGTGTATTGTAAGCGGACTACATCTCCACATCTGCCTGATACCAGCCCTAAAGAGACGACTCCCATCGAGGGCCAAGGTCCAATCAACAGCGGTAATTTACTTCAAAAGATTGTATTTATTTTATTTACATTTTATTGGACATTGGACATTCACATAGGTTTGTACAGTGAATGTCTATGTACATCGATATTGGACATTTGACATTCTAATAGGTTTGTACAGTGAATGTCTATGTACATCGGTATTGGATATGGACATTCACATAGGTTTGTACAGTGAAGTCTACCTTGCACATCGATTATTGGACATTCGACATTCTAATAGGTTTGTACAGTGAATGTATACCTTGCACATCGATATTGGACATTGGGCATTCACATAGGTTTGTACAGTGAATGTCTACTTTTGCTATTTTTATCGAGGACATTTTGTCATTCACATAGGTTTGTACAGCAATCATTTATCGAGTGGCAGCTAGGCTACGTACATCAATGGCCTGGGTTATACACATAGATCTTTTTGGATGGGTTTGTGTATTTTAGGCCGAAAGGTTGTGAGTTGGAAGCTAGGGGGCAGGTTTCCTGCAGGCCGTCATGGGAAGCAAACTTATTTAGAAAATTTAAGAATTTGAATCCAGGTCAAACCTGACTTTGGAGTTTTTACACGTTTTGACTAGTTTCTAGGTCCGCAGGGCCTGGAATGACTTTATGGCCTGGGATCTTTAATCCGGGTCAATTATAACTTGGGAGTTTTTAGAGTTCGCTCGCTCATGACAGGTCGCTTGTTTGATTCCCTCCAAAATAGAGTCATAAACCAACGTTTTGATTAATTTCGTGGTCAACCTGACCCTTAAATGAGTCAGGTCTCCAGGGCCTGGGATTCTTAATCTGGGTCAATTTCTGACTTCGGAGATTTTAGAGTTCGCTCGCACATGACAGGTCGCTTGTTTGATTCCCTTCAACAGAGGGTCATAAACTCATGTTTTGACTAAATTCTTGGTCAACATGACTTATATGAGTCAGGTCTACAGGGCCTGGGATCCTTAATCCAGGTCAATTATGACTTTTTAGTTTTAGAGTTTGCTCGCTCATGACAGGTCGCTTGTTTGATTCCCTCCAACAGGGAGCTGTAAAGATTACAAACGAAAGTATGTGATTCAGAAAGGAGGAAAGAAGAAGACATCGCGGTCGGAAGACAACTTCTCCTGCTTAAGATTGATGACGGTTGCAGGTAATGGTGATTTGGTGATGCTAGACGGTGAAGGAATTCGAGTCATGTTAAAAGAATATACCGAGAAATCTACAAATGAAAAGTGGCACCATGTATTGAGTACATATGTTGCCATGGCAGCATCGAAAAGACAAACTGGGGAAGTTCTCGTGGCAGAAAAGAGCGGCAAGATTTCATGGCGTGACAACAGCAGTTGGAATGAGGTTGAGATCCAAGGTTGCAGCAGTCAACCCCCTGGAGAGATAAGCGATATGGATGTGGATGATGAGGGAGTCATATACGTTGCTGGCATAGTTAAGAATGTGATTTATTCTTATAGCGTGGATGGGTCGTTCAAGTCAGCGTTTGCAGTTAAAGACTCACCGAAATGTATCAGCGCTTGCGAGGGTGGCATTTTATATGTTTTATCCGGGACTAGGATTAAGAGGGGCGAGGGGTATGACATCGAAGGGGGCACCATCAAGAGGTACACCAACGGCACACGGGGTGACTATGACATAAAATGTCCAACAGATGATAATATTGTGACGACTGGTTTGTACTCGAGCAAAACGTCCGTGTATGTTTTAACCAAAAGTGCGGGGTCTGATAAAGCTGAAGCAAGCGCCATACTTCAGTTTTCAGCGTTGGATGGTCACCTCCAACGCCGTATCATCGATGACTGGCCAGGAATTCTAGGCATAGTTTTCATCAGGGGTGATGATGAACTGGCCTTCTTTGATTCCAAAGAAGTACAAGTTTATGAAAATGAGTCTGCAAAATGAAGAATTAATATTAGTGAAGTGATCTGCTCTAGGGCAGACCCTGTACCTTGAACACCCAGCAGGGTGGATACGTGCGCATTACAAGTCTTATTATTATTATTATTATTATTATTATTATTATTATTATTATTATTATTATTATTATTATTATTATTATTATTATTATTATTATTATTATTATTATTATTATTATTATTATTATTATTATTATTATTTTTATTATTTCATTTTATCACAGCATGCAAAAGAAAGATGTTATTTTCCTTTGTGCCGGTAACTCCTCGAGTCGGGCTACGTCCCGTAGCCTTAGATCTCAAGAGTCTTTCTCAGGATCCTCGCTGTTCCCAAAAGCGCTGCCTTCTGCAACAGATCTACCCTCACATTTGTCCCTATTTCATCTATATGTTTCCCCAGTGCTTTGGGAATGGTGCCAAGTGCTCCAACCACCACGGGGACTACTTTTACCTTTACCTGCCAAATCTTACGAAGTTCCCTGGCCAGGTCCTGGTACTTCTCGATCTTTTCCATCTCCTTCGAAGCTACCCTTATATCACCTGGCACAGCTATGTCAATGAGATGACACATCTTCTTCGTCTTATCTAATAGCACAACATCCGGACGCCTATGTGGTATAACATGATCGGTCTGAATGTTAAAGTCCCAAAGGATCTTGACCTGGTCGGTCTCTACAACTTTTTCCGGAACATGTTCGTACCATTTCGCAAGCACTATGACACCAGACTTCTTACACAGATCCCAGTGAATCACCTTGGCCAGCTTGTCATGTCTTCCTTTGTACTCCGTTTGGGCCATCTTACTGCATTCGCTAACAATATGAAATACAGTCTCCTCTGCTTTATTGCACATTCTACACATAGGAGAGACGTTTGCTTTCTCTATCCTTGCCTTCATTACATTTGTCCTTAGAGACTGGTCTTGCGCCGCAGTAATCAAGCCCTCTGTTTCCTTCTTTAGTTCTCCACTCTTTAACCAATTCCATGACTTGCTGCTGGCCACTTCCTCAGTACACCTCAAGAACCGGCCATGAAGTGGTTTGTTCCTCCAATCCTTATGTCTTTCCTCCTTCCTTTCCCTCTTGTATTCCTTCGGCCCAACTTCGTCTGCCCTCGTGTACCTTTGTCCAACTTTCAACAGGCTCTCCTCGGTCCTCCTGACATGACAATGCAAGCTTCTGCGCTCGATGTTAACACTGTCCGCCACGCTAAACAACCCCCTTCCACCCTCTGACCTCGGAAGATAGAGTCTACTAACATTTGACCGCGGGTGTAGCATGCCATGCATGGTCATTAGTTTTCTTGTCCTCCTGTCAGTGACATCTAGATCTTCCTTAGTCCACTCGACAATACCCGCACTGTACCTCATCAAAGACACGGCCCATGTGTTAATCGCCTTAATCATGTTCCCCCCGTTTAGTTTAGACTTCAAACATTTCTTTACACGCCTGATGTATTCTGCCTTCAGCCTTACCTTTGATTCCTCGTGAAGGACATGGTCCGATTCAAGAACACCAAGATACCGATAACTCTCCTCCTCACCCAAAGCCCTCAACTGTGCACCATCAGGCAGAGCAATGCCATCGGAATGTACCCTCTTCCCCCTCTTCATGGTCATTGAAGCACATTTCTCCAGACCGAACTGCATCCCAATGTCATCACTGAAAATCCTGACGGTTTGCACCAAAGAGTCGATCTCGGCCTCATTCTTCGCAAACAACTTCAAATCGTCCATAAAAAGCAGATGATTGATCTTGCATCCGTCCTTCTTCATTACATAACCTGCACTCACCTTCCTTAGAATCATCGACAGGGGCATCAGTGCAAGAACAAACAGCAGCGGAGACAGAGAGTCCCCTTGGAAAATACCTCTTCTTATGCATACCTTGCCCAGATTATCATCGTTGGCTGTCAGATTTGTTCGCCACGTCTTCATGCTCTCACCTAAAAGACGTTTTACTGCATCAGCCACTCCAACCATATCCAGACATTCCATTATCCATGTGTGCGATACCATGTCATACGCCTTCTTGTAGTCAATCCATGCCATTGCCAAATTAGTCTTTCTGCTCCTGCAGTCCTTCAGTACAGCCTTATCGATGATAAGTTGATCCTTCGTACCTCTGGACCGCTTCTTACAGCCATCCTGCTCCTCCGGAAACAACTGTTGGTCATCCATATGGCGGTATAGGTCTTCGGCAATCATACTGGTGAAGAGTTTATACATCACAGGTAAGCACGTGATTGGTCTATAATTACTGGCAATGTTACCTTTCTTGACATCCTTCATAATCAGCACCGTTTTTGCCTCAGTCATCCAAGATGGGACCTTACCCTGTACTAGACAGTCTTGCAATTGTAGGGCCATTCGCTCATGCAAACTACGGAAGTTCTTCAACCAGTACCCATGCACGTGGTCCAGACCCGGGGCTTTCCAATTTGGCACCTTCTTTATCTGTCTCTTAACCTTGTCCACGTCAATCTGGAACCCTTCTTGCTGTTGTACCCCTCTCAATTCATCTTTCACATCTGTTAGCCATGCCGCTTGTCGGTTATGTTTTACTGGTTTGTCCCAAATACCACCCCAGAAAGTTTTTGCCTCTGTTGGTCTCGGGCCCGCTTGCGTGCTGTCAGCCTTCCCATCCAATTCCTTAAATAACTGACGCTGATTGGTGTTAAATAATCTATTCTGGTGAAATTGCCTAACCCTGTCGTCATACCTTTTCACTTTTGCAGCCTTAGCCTTAACCCTCTGCTTGATCTCCTCTATTACAACACTCACACCCTTACGTTTGACGTTGTACTTTGTCATAATTGTATTCCTTAAGTCTGAACTATTCAATAAACCCTTATTCATTTGTTCTATTCTACTGAGATCTCTTCGCAAATCTTTAATCTGACCCTCCAGCCGACGTTTCCACCATGGTGTACTGTTCCCTTGTTGAGACACCTTTACCCCTAACTTTTCCCCTACTACAACTGCCCCTGCAAAAATAAGACGGTTAGTTTCCGATAAATTATTCGTACTTACCGACCCAAGGACTTTACTTACCACGGCTGACATTTCTGTCAGCCTTTTCCTTGGGACCCGGCGCAAAGCTGGAATACTCCACCCGTTTGACCCTTTCGCCGCTTCCATCACCTCTTGAAGCCTAGCCTTAATCTGCACCTCCTCCTCCGTGAACTCTACGCCCTCCTCATCGTCGATGCCGTCATCATCCTGACCATCTCGCACCCCTGGCTGGTTCACCTCATCTTCACTCTGTAAGCTAGCAGCCGCCTCCTCCGGTATTTGGTGGTTAACCATATCTGTTCCATCACTTTCAGCTTGTACTAACCTCCTCATCTCCTCAATTTCCACATTGGTTAACCACTGGTTCCGTTTGATAGTACTTATCTGGTCTGCAAGGCGCTGCTCACTAATCTCAAACATTCCTTTATCTTGCCATAGGCTTATCATTCTCCTTCTGTATCCTCTCTTTTCCGGCTCACTCTTAATATAACATTCCATTGCAATTTTGTTATCGCTCTTACTCCATTTTCTCCTGGTTCCACCACGAATCCCGTTGTGAGCAGTTTGGATACGATCTGGTAGCACCTGCTCAGGCATACCAACCAGATCGGGTGAAGGACTTCCTCTCTGGGAGTTTGTCACTCTTTCACCGTTGAATTGATGCTCCATAGCACTCATTATTAACATCACAAAATTGTGAGAAAGTTTATAGTTTCAGGGAGAATTACATACAGCAACGCTGTAGAATATCCAACCCTACGAAGACTCAACACTGGTTGTAATCAAGATGTTCCAAAGGACGCAGATGATGCGCGCGTCCGTTCACTGATTCAATGCACACGGTGCGGTCTACGTTGAAGAAAGTTTTCCGAATAGGAACAAAATCCAACCTTTTTCCACCAAAAATAGCAACAGGGTGTTAACTAGTTGCCTTCAAACTTACCCTGCGGTATCTACCAAGTAGTACCAACAAGGAGTTAACTTTTGATGCAAAACAAACAGCGGGAAACAATATTTATCTTCTATAGAATCGAGAGCCGATCGGAAGCAGTGTTCCTTGTCTCGTCGCCATTATCATTGTCTCGTCGCCATTTTTATTATTATTATTATTATTATTATTATTATTATTATTATTATTATTATTATTATTATTATTATTATTATTATTATTATTATTATTATTATTATTATTATTATTTTTATTATTATTTTTATTATTATTATTATTATTATTATTATTATTATTATTATTATTATTATTATTATTATTACTATTATTATTATTATTATTATTTCATTTTATCACAGCATGCAAAAGAAAGATCTCATTTTCCTTTTTGCCGGTAGCTCCTCGAGTTTACGTAGCCTTGGATCTCAAGGGTCTTTCACAGGATCCTCGCTGTTCCCAAAAGCGCTGCCTTCTGTAACAGATCTACCCTCACATTTGTCCCTATTTCATCTATATGTTTCCCCAGTGCTTTGGGAATGGTGCCAAGTGCTCCAACCACCACGGGGACTACTTTTACCTTTACCTGCCAAATCTTACGAAGTTCCCTGGCCAGGTCCTGGTACTTCTCGATCTTTTCCATCTCCTTCGAAGCTACCCTTATATCACCTGGCACAGCTATGTCAATGAGATGACACATCTTCTTCGTCTTATCTAATAGCACAACATCCGGACGCCTACGTTGTATAACATGATCGGTCTGAATGTTAAAGTCCCATAGGATCTTGACCTGGTCGGTCTCTACAACTTTCTCCGGAACATGGTTGTACCATTTCGCAAGCACTTTGACACCATACTTCTTACATCCCCTTGTGGGAGTTTGCCGTTTTCTTTTGCACTCTCATAAAATCATGCAAGCTTTGTTTACATGATCGATGAAAAATTACCCAGAGAGTCTGTTGCCACCTTGTGTTCCGAGGCTGCCAGTGACATCAACTCTCATAATTTACCTTGGCATACAATTATTAAAACAATTAATGAATATGCAGATCAGACAAATTTACAAATTTTAAATATAAAATATATTGGAATTTTATTGTTTCATTGCAAGTAGCAATAATAAACATTATTTGCACACTTAAAGGCAGTGGACACTATTGGTAATTGTCAATGACTAGCCTTCACAGTTGGAGTATCTCAACATATGCATAAAATAACAAACCTGTGAAAATTTGAGCTCAATGGTCATCGAAGTTGCGATGGATAATAATGAAAGAAAAAATAACCCTTGTCACACGAAGTTGTGTGGGTTTAGATGGTTGATTTCGAGACCTCAAATTCTAAATCTGAGGTCACGAAATCAAATTCGTGGAAAATTACTTGAAAACTATGGCACTTCAGAGGGAGCCATTTCTCATGTTTTATACCATCAACCTCTCCCCATTACTCGTCACCAAGAAAGGTTTTATGCCAATAATTATTTTGAGTAATTACCAATAGTGTCCACTGCCTTTAAGTAGCTTACCAAAATCAGTAAATACTTCATACTTTCATTTGGTTTGGTTTGATTTTAAAAAGTAAAAATGTAAAAAAGGAGAAATGTGAAGAATAGCACAAGGTCAATAAACAGAATTAGAATCGGACTTAAGGCTCTTTCAAATACTGGTGGGCTAATCAGTTTTATATTATAAATTGTTCAATTATTATTGTTATTAATAATCACTGCATATATATATATATATATAAGAAGGTGTTAAAGGGAAGGTACACCTTTGGTAATTACTAAAAAAAAATATTAACTTAAAAACTGACTTGGTAACGAGCATTGGAGAGCTGTTGATAGTAAAAAACATTGTGAGAAACGGCTCCCTCTGAAGTAGCATAGATTTTGAGAAAGAAGTAATTTCTCTCTAAAATATTAAAAGACTTCTAGCTAGAAGTCTTTTATTCTTATCTGAAAGCACACACATTCGTCCAACAAGGGTGGGTTTTTTCCCCATAATTTTCTCGCAACTTCGATGACCAATTGAGCCCAAATGTTCACAGGCTTGTTCTTTTATGGTTATGATGGGATACACCAAGTGAGAAAACTTGTCTTTGACAATTACCAAACGTGTACCCTTCCTTTCAGGATTTCATGCCATATTGGATTCAAGCTCGGCGTATGTTATTAATGTCTCACTCTGTTATTGTCTTTAGTTTAGATGAAATTAAATAAATGGAAAATTAATTGGAAAAAAAATAAAATAAAAATTAATATCCAAAGATTCTTCACATAGTAAGAATGTTTCCTTTCGCCAAACAATTACTTTGGAGTAACTTTCTTGTACAATACTGACATGTTGTAGTTAAGTCCAAAGTCAACAAAACCCAATTTCACGGCTCTGCTTACTGTAAACAGAAGCAGGGAATTCTGCGCTAACATCAAGCTTATCTAACAAGTAAGCAGGGATTTTTTGCTTGTGCAGTGCCTACCACTAACTAGGCATTCTTCAATTACACAGAAACTTGGCCCTTGCAGAGAATGGTGACTGTAAGCGCAGAATTTGGCTGTAAGCCGAGCCCCCAAAATAGGGCTTGATTGTAGTTGTGGACATCAATAATAAAATTAATTTTCACCATAATCGTTCATTTGTGTGTAAAAATTCTTCGTAACAGTCGCATGCACTCACATCTACTTGAAGTTCTCCATGTACGCTTTGTATGCTTCAGGGTTCTCATCTTTCCATTGGTCGGCTGTATTCGTCTTCAGCCAATCAGAGTTCTGGATTCCAGTTTTGAGCTGCGACAGAAGGTTCTCCAATGTGCTTCCTGAAAAGATTAAACATATTATTTTAAGCTAAGCAAAAAAGAGAAAATGCTTACCAGAAAAAGATTACCAGCCAAATACCTCATGTACCATCTCTGACTGGTACCCTGCTTATTTTTGCTAAGCAGAAAATTCTTCAGCAATGTTTTCTTCATAAGCAGCTATATGAAATTAAGCCAAAGGCCCAATTTCACAACTTAAAGCACAGAAATACAAAAAACAAAGTTATGCTTACCAGATTACCAGCCAAACTACCATAACACATGTGCAATCTTTCACTGGTATCCTGCTAACCTTTGCTCAGCAAAATTGCCTGAAATTGGGCCAATGTTGAAATACTCAAGGTCACGACACAAAATGACATAGAGGGTGCTATACAGCACCAAAGCGTACCTTCTGCCACAGTTAAATGGTCCACCTCGCCAAGAAGTGTATTTGTCGCTTCTGCATCTCCACCTGAAGCTACGTTAGATTTCTCTTCAAGAAGTTGTTTGCAAACTTTGCCCAGTCGATCCATTGCTGAGGGTAGTAAAGTTGAGATTGGGATTTATTTGAGTTTAAAGTCAAAGACCGTTTCCAAATCTTACTAGGAGGTAACATTTCATGTGCTAATCATGCTAGATTTCCCCTCAAGAAGTTGTTTGCCAAATTTTGCCTAGTCGTTTCATTGATGTATGTAAATCAACAATTTTTTTTTTTTAATTTACCTAGTTTTGTTTCTATCAATGGTCTAGAAAACACAATGCGGAACCATCCGCATTCGTCACTGAAGAAGGCCTGTGAGGGCGCTAGATATATCCCTTCCTTGATGAAACGATGAAAAAGCGCTAATTCAGCTTCTGGAGTGATAGATGACATGAACTGAAAACCAAGATGATAAACAGAAGAAGTTTTTATTACTATCCGAGGTCTAACAAGTCCACAGCAGTCTATGGAAGATGGATCGTACGGTAGAATTACAAAGCATTTAGTAACCCTCCTACTATTAGACCTATTCTTAGAAGCTTTATTGCTATCCAAGGTATAACAAGTCCACAGCAGTCTATGGAAGATGGATCGTACGGTAGAATTACAAAGCATTTAGTAACCCTCCTACTATTAGACCTATTCTTAGAAGCTTTATTACTATCCGAGGCCTAACAAGTCCACAGCAGTCTATGGAAGATGGATCGTAAGGTAGAATTATAAAGCATTTAGTAACCCTCCTACTATTAGACCTATTCACATCATCCCCTGCGGTTTTGAAAAATTACGCAAGTCTGTAGTATGAAACCATGTTAAGTCTAACCCTTAACCATATCCTGGTACACACTGTCTAGTAAAAACTACAAGCTAGTGAACACCACTTCTCAACTTGCCATGCAAGCTAATAAAAATGAACCCTTTTCATGAAATATGTAAAATGCACAAAGCGTATGCGCTTTAACATTTTGTTTGGCAAAAATGAGGGAACATTGCGCTGTTTTGTACACGGGTAATGGGTGCGTGACGCAGACGCGATTGTGCGTCTGCTTATTAGTGCACACTTCTATGGCAATTGCCAAATAACAGGGTCTTTACGCATGTGTGAATGTAATTAACCTACTTGCTTACCAGGCCTGTACGCTTCGTTTTTGAAAGGGCAAGGGCACCAAGGCATTTTCTCCTTGGTAAAAGGGCACCCTATGAAGAAATTGTAAATTTCTATTGGGGAATTTCAAGGGCACCAAGGCACTGACCAGGGGCATGGAGGCAATCGCCTTTGTTGCCTCCGTGAAGTATCAGGCCTGGCTTACCATACTGATATCTCTCCCTTTCCACATGTGCATAACAAAATAATATAACGTGATGTGATCGTTGAGTGGGTGAATGTTTCTTCGTTTGACTATTGTTCAACTTGTAATCACTAGGCCTACCATTTGTTGCAGAAAGATACATTTATGACAATGTAGGCCTACTGTAAGCTTGGGCGATATCACGATATTATCGAATATCGCGATATTAATTTGGACACGATTTCGATATCGGATGGATTTGTTTTTAATCGAAATATCGCGATATATCGCGATATATCGCGATATATCGCGATATATCGCGATGTTTTTGCTAGCTGATACCCCATAGATTTGGGACTGTCTCTTCTACAACTTTCACTTGGAGTTTTAAGACTGATGATGTCAAATTTAATTAATCGCGATTATATCGAATATCGCGATATATTGTCGGCGATATATCGTGAATAAAATAAATCGATATCGCCCAAGCTTAGCCTACTGTACATCTGAGCAACTAGAACTTCACTGTTTACTAAAAGTAATTTCGTAAAGTTCACTGGGTTCTTTTATGTATGTTACACAACAAACGGGACCAACAGTTTAAAGCAATGGTTTAGTGTCTTGCTTAAGGACACAAGTGTCATGGCTGGGGATTCAAACCCACACTCTGCTGATCAGAAACACCAGAGTTTGAATTCAGCGCTCTTAACAGCTCAATCACAATTTAAATGCATTTATAAAGCGCTTTAACACGGTTTCAAAGTGCTGCAGAGTCACAAAAACATTAAAATGCAGGATAAAAACATGAGCAGAAATAGCAACATGGTTTAAAAATACACAACAGTTAAAAAGAAGCAGAAATTGAGTGAAAAATTGCAATACAAACAATCATATTACATAAAATAGAGTCAATAGAGTACAAAACGAAGCGTCAGGCGGGCACAGAGGAAATCAACCCCAATACCAAAAGAAAATGGGAGACAAATTGAAAATAAGAGTAAGATCTCCTCTGCGACCGCAATTTGCACACACTACAAAAATTTAAACGACAAAGGGTCGCGATACTTCCATTTTGGTTTTGAATGATTATATCATTTGGTGAATGCATCAACACAGAACATGGGAGGGGAAAAGGAAAATCAGTTTGCCGATGGTAGACAAAACCACGATGGTAGTAATTACCCCAAAAATACTCAGCCTCACTTACCTTTCTGAAATCAACGTAGATGTACAGCCCTGACGGTCTGTCCAGGTATGGCAAGCCAATTGCATCAAGTGCATCTTTAATTGCATTGTGAGCTTCTAGAAGTCTCTTGTTATTTTCTGGAAAGAAGACGTCACGGAGCCAATCTGATTCCCCATACCCCAAATAAAAAAAATAAAAAAATATTAATTAAAAAGTGCACAATTATAATTGACACTGCAAAAAATAGTTAAGGCAAAGGTCTTTGGTTCCAGTTGAACCCTAATCAGCCTAATGGATGATAATTTCACAGAACCAGGGAAAGTCCAAAGTACACAATGCTTAAAGGCACTGGGCACCTTTGGTAATGAAAGAAAAAAACAACCTGTTCACACTAATTTGTGTGCTTCAGATGCCTAAAACAGTCTTCAGGCCTGAAGTCTTTTAATATTTGTGTGAGAAATCGCGTCTTTCTCAAAAACTACCTTACATCAGAGGGAGACAGTTCTAACAATGTTTTATACTTTCAACAGTTTTCCATTGCTCGTTATCAAGTAAGTTTTAGTTTTATGTTAAAAATTATTTCGAGTAAATACCAAAAGTGTCCAGTGCCTTTACCGCACATCGGTGACTCAGTGTGTGGGTACACAAACATTAAAAATCACTTGTTTACCTCTGTCGCTAAGCAACTGCTGCATTAATGTTTGGACGAACACTGGTATGGTGTGGAAGTTTGCTGACATCACTGCGCAGTCGAGTATGTCTTGGTTCCAGGAATGGAGTACCCCAAATCTCATTCCGGACATGGCGAGATCCTTGGAAAATAAGAGTTATCATTATTCTTATTATTACGCATTTAGGTACGCTATTCATAGTAAAACTATATCACAGCTTTTACAATACAAAGATCAATATATTAAACATTATCAAAACAAAACAACAATAAATTAGAGATGAAACATTAGGCATTAACAATTAAAAATTCAAGAAAAAGCGGTAAAATTTGTTCTTAAAGGGATGAGCTTACACAGAGTGAAATGCATGTTACAAATGGTGTAAGTTTAATGTGAATCTGCAGACATTGTTAAGAGGGTTTGGGTACTTTTTGTACTTCACAAATGGAGGGCATTATTACCTTGCTAGCGGACCAGACAAAATGAACTCTCTGAGGGTCCGGGATCTCCTCTGGCTTTAAGCTCAAGACACTATGATGTTCAACTCCCTCCTTGAAGATAGTGTTCATGTAAACCTCATTCATGATCAGATGCAAGGAATGCCTTCAATGAATTAATATTGAACAGACTGAACAGCCCATAAACAAAATTAATGGACCCGGTCCGATGAAACAGTGAATATTGGACCCGGGAGGTAAAATAAGCATTCATGGTCCCTTCAATTAATGAAAGGTCATTATAGAATAGACCAGTCCAAAGCATACAAGAATCAACAGAAATACAATTATGTCAAAATAACCAGTCAATTATAAACACACCGGTTGACAGACCCGGACCAATATAGCACAGTAATAAATATTGGACTTAGTCCAATATTGTAATATAGGATATAATGGACCCATCAGTCAAATGTAACAAAAATATATACCTGTAGAAAAAATACTCCTACACTGAAATACTTAAAATGGACCAAGTTTTAAATACTTGACCCAGTCCAATATATAACACAAATAACAACAAAAAGAGTCAAAATACACAGTCCATTATAACACATGTCTTAATAGAGTCAGAACAATACAATACATGGTACATATATTGGACCTATTTCAATATAACACAGGATTTAAATACTGGACCCAGTCCAATATATAACACAAATAATAACAAAAAGAGTCAAAATATACAGTTCATTATAACAGGTTTTAACAGAGTCAGAACAAAACAATACATGGTGCACATATTGGACCCAGTCCAATATAACACAGGATTTAAATACTGGACCCAGTCCAATATAACAAAAAAGAGTCAAAATACACAGTTCATTTTAAGACGGATTTTAACAGACCCGGTATAATTTAGTACAATGTATATATGGACCAGTCCAATATAACACGACACGATAAGGGACCCACCAGTCCAATATAACACAGGTTAAAATGGACCCAGTCTAATTGAACACATGTTATACTCGACACACAGAGTAACAAAAAAGCATTAGGCATAATAAGATGGGCCATGAATATTCAAACAATGAACAAAAGATGAGAATTCCATTTTAATAACAAACAAATCATACAAGCTATTTAAAAGATTTGAGAAGAGTGAATAGATTTTTGAGACATACCTGTGACAGAAGTTAAGAAGGTCTAAGACTTCTTGTTTTGTGCAAACATCTCCAAGGGGGTTGTTGGGGTTCATGAAGAACACAGCTCGTATTTTGACTCCCTATGGTGAAGAACAAGTTTATTTGAGAATTTTAAAACAGTGTTATTTTTCGAATGAAATACAGCCAACATGGAATCCGGGCTGGGTCTCCCCTTGGTCTAGAGGATGAAGCCCTTGAACCTCCTGGGTGTAACATTTCAGAGGATTTACAGAGTCTCTACATCACCACCAATACAGAACTAGGGTAGTGGGTCTGGGTCTCCCCTTGGTCTGAAGGATGAAGCCCCTGAACCTCCTGGGTGTAACATTTCAGAGGATTTACAGAGTCTCTACATCACCACCAATACAGAACTAGGGTAGTGGGCCTGGGTCTCCCCTTGGTCTAGAGGATAAAGCCCCCTGAACCTCCTGGGCGTAACATTTCAGAGGATTTACAAACTCCCTCCACATGACAAACATAAAACTAGGGTTGGCCTTGGTCTCCCCTTGGTCTAGAGGACGAAATCCTTCTGAATTTCTGTAATTTATATGAGCGGCTACACAGAATGTTGTTTCACCATATATACCCCCCAAAAAAGTAAGATAAAAGGTACCAAGAATGTTTATCAAATTACTTACAGTAGGTTACAACTGAAGAATGGTAAAAAAAGGAGTAGACAAATGTTTAACTTTAAAGCCATTGGACCCTTTCGGTTCAGAAAAAAAAAAGTTCACAGATTTACAAATAACTTACAGGGTTTACAGAAGGCAATGGTG
The DNA here is from genome assembly GCF_032118995.1 of Asterias amurensis. Classification (NCBI taxonomy): domain Eukaryota; kingdom Metazoa; phylum Echinodermata; class Asteroidea; order Forcipulatida; family Asteriidae; genus Asterias; species Asterias amurensis. Next base: position 1,706,004 of record NC_092669.1, on the reverse strand, counting down.
AAAGACTTCTCTTGAAATATTATTCCAAGAAATGCTTTACTTTTTGAGAAAACAGCAAAACAATATAAATTCTCGTCAACGAGAATTACGGATTTATTTTAAACTCATGTCATGACACGGCGAAACGCGCGGAAACAAGGGTGGGTTTTTCCGTTGTTTTCTCCCGACTCCGATGGCCGATTGAGCCTAAATTTTCACAGGTTTGTTATTTGATATAGAAGTTGTGGTACACAAAGTGTGGGCCTTGGACTGTTTACCGAAAGGGTCCAATGGCTTTAACCTCAACAATGACCTCTAACCTTTTTTACATTCTCTTGATACGCAGACTCCATCTTAGCAATTGAGATTTGAAATGGCTTCGTCTGTCCTGCTTCCAACTGAACAAAAATACAAAATAAACACAATATAACTAAACAATTGCTAGAAGTTAATTAGTTTTGCATCGAGATAAAGAACTTAAAAGCAGTGGACACTATTGGTAATTGCTGATAATAATTGTTAGCATAAAAAAGAGCTGCTGATAGTATAAAACATTGTGAGAAGCGACTCCCTCTGAAGTAACGTAGTTTTTGAGAAAGAAGTAGTTTTCCACAAATTTGATTTAGAGACCTCAGAATTAGATTTTGAGATCTCGAAATCAAACATCGAAAAGCACACAACTTCGTGTGACAAGGGTGTTTTTCCTTCCATTATTATCTCGCAACAATTGAGTTCAAATTTTCACAGGTTTGTTTTTTTATGCATATATGTTGAGATACACCAAGTGAGAAGACTGGTCTTTGACAATTACCAAGGATGTCCAGTGTCTTTAAAGCTACATCGATCTTTAAGTTCTGAAAAAGAAATCCGACAAAGGTACCTTGCTGTAGAAATGCACAGGTATAACCTTGGCCCTGGCCCGGGCTTGGACGTCGTAGTTTATTCCTCCGTAGTACGGGGTAGCGACCATGACACCATCTGAAGACAACAGAATCATTCAAAAACTTTCCCATTAAATTTAACATTCCATGTGACAGCCACAATCATGGTTACACCATTACACATAATAAATATTGCTGACTGGAATTGAACATTGACCTACCTCCCGGATCACATATGGCAAAGATCAAGGCCTCGATGCATGGCCCACCTCCGTTGAATACACACATCTAGGATGGGAGAGAGAGCATAATGTTAATATATATAACAGACGCACCACAGCATTCTTAAAGAAACACGTTGACTTGAATCAGTCGAGTTGGTCTTTGAAAAGCATTTGAAACCGTTTGCTATAAAATGCATGGTTCTGATAGATAATTTAAAAGTGTAATATAACGATCCACACAAACATGCCTTGAAATTGCACGTTTTTTCTTTTACGTCGCGAACTAACACGGTCGGCCATTATATGGAGTAAAAATTTTGACTCCACAAAATGGCCAACCGTGATTCTTTGGGACGTACAAGTACAAACGTGCAATTTCGAGGCATGTTTGTGTGGATCATTATACTCTGCTTTTAAATTACATGTATCTACCTAACATGTGTCTAACTATTAGCATTTCATAACAAACGGCTTCAAACAATTTTCAAAGACCAACACAACCGATCCAATGTATTTTGTTCAGAGTGCTGGACAAAAATTGTGAGTCTTGGGTAGGTCCTGAGTACGTACCTTTGAAGGGTCTACAGGCGATGGTGACTTAGTCTGGTTGGTAAAAAACTGAGCAACAGCTTTTTTCAAGTCCGGACGCCCGCTCATATCGTTGTAGGTAAACATGTAGTCCTCCCAATGGACATTTAATTTGTTTATCTTTAAAAAAAAATATAATAAATATTATAAATTTAGGAAACAAAGGTGTTTTTTTAAATACATGTACACGTGGATAGTCTTTTTCATAATTTCTTTAAAGTCAGTGGACACTAATGCTAATTGCGCAAAACAATTGTTAGCATAAAAACTTACTTGTTAGCGATCAATGGAGAGATAATGATAGTATACAAAATTGTGAGAAACCGCTCCCTCTGAGGTAACATAGTTTTTGAGAAAGTAGTTTTCCACTAAAATATTTGAATTTGATTTCGAGACCTCAGAATTAGATTTTGTGGTCTCGTAATCAAGCATCTGAAAGAACACAACTTCGTGTAACAAGGGTGTTATTTCTTCCAATATTATTTTGCAACTTCGACAACCAACTGAGTTCAAATTTATTTTGTGGGTACACCAAGTGTCAGATACACCAAGTGAGAAGACCAGTATCCTCACTTGGTGTATCCCAACATATACGGGAAAAATCACCAGCGAAAAAAGGAAGAAAAAAAAGTCTCACTTTTATAAGGCCTAATAAATATATAAAAAAAACAGATCGTCCCGATTTTTCCAAAAATAGGAGGATGACCTAGGTTGAGGGCCTTTTTTTTCTTTTTCTAAGATGGTCGCTTAGTATTTCAAATCAAACAGGTCACCAATTCTTCAGTTTGAACCCACCGCAAACTTATTTTACTATTTGTTAACAGGGTCGGATTATTTACACTAACAAGATTTGCTGGACTGGTAGGCATTTTTTAAATTTTGTTTTATGAAACAGACGGTTACACGGGTTTGAAAGCATCCGGTTTAGATTCGGGAAAAGTCCCTAGGCCTAGGGCTAGGCCAGTCTTTTTGAAAGGATAGATTTTTTTTAAACAACAAATCAAAAAGAGGAAAAGTTTCCGTATGGCGCCACCACTTTTTCATTCGAAATAAAATAATATAGTATCTAATTTACCTGATTGATATATCCCTTTTTTGTAAAACTGAGTGAAAAAGTGGTGGCGCCATACGGAAAGTTATCCCCAAAAGAAAAAGGTTGCAGGCGGGGGACGATCAACTGTTTTTTAATTGTTTTTATTTGGCCTAAGTTTTAAAAACTCTGACTCACCTGTTTCTTAAGAAGTTCAAAAACGAGTCGATTTTCAGCTGTTCCAAGATTGATACATCCCTGAAATTAAGCAAAAAAGAAAACTAGTGGGAAAAACATTCAAACCACGTGAGGTTCGATCCACTACCGTCTCCACGATAGCGAAAGAGGATAGTGGAACGGACCTTTTTATTTGAGTACTCACGTCTGGGTTTGTTTCGGCGTTGTACAAATTCGCTTGGCATTTCACAAATCCCTCTCCCAGCAAAGAAACAATGTTCTTTAACTCTTCACCTCGACTTCCCAACCACTTTGGAGGGGCTCCCGCAGGCAGATTTTTCTCCATTCTTCTATCGTCCGTTTCGTTGTTAAAAAATAAGCCACAAAGTTGCAAAACTTTGAGAATTTGACGAGGTTTTTGACCAGTTTTGACATATGCGTGCGGCAACAAACCGCAACACCCCCAGTATGAAATATATAAACATCCCCGCGTCTTTGCATTTCTAGAACACTATTCTGTACGGGATTTTTCTTCTTCTTGCTCATCCCCCTCCGACGCACGAGAACGACGTGAACCTATCTGTATAGCGCCCTCAAGAGGCTGGATTTTTTTCCCCATTTGGACGAGCGGCTGAAATAAATTTTAATTTATTTTTGCAATTGCTGTCTGTGCTCAGGCAGGGCCCATTTTCATATAACTATTAAGCAGAAAAAACTGCTTGGCTAATTTATTTGCAGACAAAAAATACGAGAGGGGCACCAGTCACAACAAAAAGTAATTTTGGTGGTTACAACACTTTTCTGTGCTTGTCAAGTTTTCCTGCTGTGTTTACTCGAGCTTTATTGCCTATTAGGCCCAAATCACAATTGGGAAATCTTTGAGCTGGACAAACAGTTAATATACCAGTGTTTTGGGGCAAGTAGCCCAAAATACCCCCTCCCTGAGGCATGTGAGGTTAACTCATATCCAATAATGATTGTACCCTAATAAGATCAAAAAACAATCGGAGATTGTCGGGAAAGCATTTGGGCGAGAATTTGTCATTATAACAAAGCTAGGTTTCCCAAAAGGTTTCCCAAAAGGTTTCCCAAAAGGTTTCCCATAAAAGGTTTCCCCAAAAGGTTTCCCAAAAGGTTTCCCAAAAGGTTTCCCAAAAGGTTTTCCCAAAAGGTTTCCACAGAGGTTTCCCAAGAGGTCTCCCTGGTAAATCAACTTCTTAAGTCCATCAGAAACAAACTTCTTTAATAGATGTTAACTTTGCATAAGGGATAAAAAATATTCATTTTGGTTTAAAACCCCTATGCACCGATGTGTGTTTATAGCACTGTATACTCAGTACTTTTACCCCGAGTTCTGTGAAAAAAATCACAGGCATATTACTCGGGTGGGATTTGAACCCACAACCTTTGCAATTCTAGAGCAGTGTCAAACAAACTTCTTCCTCACAATAAAAAAACAAAAACACACAACTATCTTCGTTTTCACATTTGTACAAAATGTATAAATCGTTTAATCACAAATTTGATACTTTTTTCAGACTATTTTACATTCATGTTATACAAATCTCCATTGATACAAGATCCTGTTCCAAGAAGCCGCACAGCACAAACACTACAGCTCCAACTTATGTGTTTTGATTTGTCTCAAGCAATACTTCTATGTGCTCATTAGCCGTCTGAAAAACAAGGGTGAATTTTTGGCAAAATAATCAAAACCTGTTTCTCTGTTGTTTAATTAACATAGTAAACAGTGGCCCTTTTCGAAACCACGGCTTCGGCTTTGGATTTGTCCTCAGGCCCCTTTCCTTGGGCGTGTACGCAAAGCACGCGCAGTTGTCAAAACAACAGCCTGAGCCTGGGCCAAGCGAGCCTGAGCCAAAGCCGGAGCCGTGGTTTTGAGAAGGGCCATAGTAATCAACATGAAACAACTTCTTGTTACTGCGGACAAAATGCACCCAAGACCTCCGAATTAACAGAAGAAAAAAAACAAAAACAAAATAACAATAAACAATGGCAGCGGTAATAGCAATGGTAATAAGTGGTAATGTTAACATAAATAACTGTACTGTCTAGCGTTTAAGTACACAAACACAACTACATGTAATTATTTCAACCGTGTCCCAATAGGCGACTACGGCTACGGCTGCTTCTAAGGATGTTGCTATGAGCCAAGCCACTAAAATGAATACAACCTGAGTCGGCTATGGCTAGATTTTCACGTCATCATGTGTTGAAGTGTAGAAAGTCCTTGGCAACAGTCGTAGCCACAGTCACCATTGGGATACAACCTTTACAGATAGCTTTAAGTACATGATCTGTAAACGATAATAACCCAACTCAAATTCTGTTTGTTTCAACTTCACCGGGAAACTGGGGCCATTCTAACAAAGCTGGTAAGTAGAACAGTATTGCTTAATAAGGAAAAGGGCAGGCACCAGGGCCCAATTTCATGGCTCTGCTTACCACAGAGTTCTGCGCTTACGGAACCCTTGAGGCACACAATTCTATGATACGTAAGCGCAGAATTCCGCGGTAAGCAGAGCCATGAAATTGGGCCCTGCCGTCGATTTCATCAAACTCTTTCTAAACTTAGAGTTAATCTTAGGACTTAGGATGAGTTAAATTCTGTATCCGAAGACGTTAGGACGCACTGAACCCATCCTAAGTTAGGACGGTTTACTCGTTCTAACTCCAGATAAGATTAATCCTAGCGTTTTGTGAAATCGGCTGCTGAAACATTAATGTGTGATACATGTTTAGGCGTTTCGCTTGTGATCTGTTTCTGCTAACTGAGCTTAGCGAATAATTTTATTTGTGCTTACCAACTTCCAATGAGCCCTTCTAAGATACTGGGACAGACTTCAAGATTGTCTTAATAGGTGAACTTAACAGAAGAAAACCAAGACATATAAAAAAGGGAGACATTCCAACAATATGGACCCTGTGAGATTGAAATTAATAAGTTTTCAGTACTTTGGCTAACAATTAATCAAAATGGACAATATTGATTAATTGTCTCTGAAAACAAGTTGTTAATATTCGTTGATTTATTTAGGCATCAGAAAGATTTCCAAGATGTTTAACAAAAAAATAATTGTTAAAATGTGATATGGCACAACCAAAATTGTGATGGATGTAATAAAAAATGTGAACAAACATCAATAAATAGAGGGTACAAAAGAATACAATAAAAAAAATTAAAAAGTAAATAAATGAGATGAAAAAAAGAAAAGAAAAATAGTACCTTTCTTTGTTTGATTAAATGAACCCACCTAGATATGATGTTGGGGACCATTGACTTGTCCGTAAGTGTCAAAACTGATGATTATTTTAAATTTTCAAGCATGATTTTCAAGAGGTTAAAGGTTAAAGAGTAAGCTTCACCTCCGACCAACCTATCGTTATTTTTGAGAGCTTCAACGCAAATGAGAGAGGGCTACAAAGCGTAGCCTCCGTTATAATCAATTATTTTTTTCAGTACTGGCATGATTGTTCTTTCCAAAAAAAATACAGAAGATTTCATAACTTTGTAGTTTGTTACATTACAGAATGAAAGTATGAGACCGTACTGGTAATAAGTAATAATGTGTTAACCATTCAGAGACACCATTTGGAAGTAAAAATGTATACCGGTAGTATTTATTTAGTCTTTCGGGGAAAAAACTGAATGTTTTTGGAAAGGCCCCCCCTCAGCAGACAAAAAAATCGACAAAAATTTGGCTCGGAATTGTTTACTTGAATACATAAAATGTTTATTTGGTCAGAAGTTTTTGCAAAAAGTGCCTGTAAAAAAAACATAAAAAACAATCGCAGATGATTTTTTTTTTTTGGGGGGGGGGGGGTTGCTATAACTTCTCTGCGCTGTTCCTTCTAACGTCTTTAAATATAATATTCGATATCTTTTAACTCTGTTTAAAATATATTTACATTATTATGTTACAATTATGGGGGGAAGTTAAAAAATACTTGATGTGTGTACGTTTCGTGTTAAGTATAAAACATGAACAGTCTAGGTCAAAGGTCATATCAAGAGGTCATATCAAGAGGTCAGTGCTTGAGCTTTTAAAAAGTACTGGATATCAAATTGAATACATTTTGTGGGAAAAAAAACACAATGAGGTAACACCACAATTTAACATGAATTCATGATCGTTTACAACGCACCCAATCTGCGAGGCTATCAGCGCCCCCGTTCTGCGCAACAACAAAATCAAAACTCAAATATAATAAAAAATATATATTTCGTTGAGGTATAAATAGTTAACGTAACAAAAAGAGGTTCTATATACAAACAAAAATATTAATTCTTAAAGATTAAAAAAAACAAATTATTGACCTAGACTGTTCATGATCTAATTTTCGGGGGAAAGGATGATACACCAATGCTCAATACCTTAGTTGCAGAGAAATGTTTCAAACACTAAAAATTAGTTTAAAAACTAGTTCATTTTTTTGTTCCCTGTGAAAATTCTTTTTTGCTGACTGTTATTAACCAAAAATTCTCCATACTCCAAGGATACAGCCCAAACTGACTTTGCGTAAACGAAGGTATTTTATGAACGGCTCCCTCAATTTGCCTTTTTGAGAATGGCGGACACTATAGGAGTGCAATATTTGGTTGGAGTATCAACAGACAAATTTACCCTAACCAATGAATGCCCTAGTAACGTGTCCACCATATCAAAAATGATGTGGCACAACTGTTTCAGCCGTTGCTCTCGACAAATAGGATTGAAGAAACTTTCTTATGAGCACAGGTGCAAGCTCGCTAGTCACGCCCATGTGTCAACACTTTTTACTGGTCATAAACAAAGGTTTATACACACCCACGTGACGCGCTCTCCACCAATTGGAATAGCGAAACTGTCTGAGGCATTTTTGAATGGTTTATAAAGTACTGACCCAAAAATACAAACCGGTGCAACTGTTAGAAATACAACCTTCCCCTCAGAATATAACAGGAACTTTTCCAAGTTTTGGCGTTGTCAAAAGTTTCCTTCCAATCCATCAAAGGGCATTCATAGTGATCATCCGAACAGCGCCCTCAGATGAATGCGCAACTGCAGGTGAACAACAAAGCATTGGCATTGTATGCGAATCCAGTCCACGAAACGTACCAACCCTGACGTGAGGAACCCATGGGTGACGCTTTTTAATCCAGCATCACGTCGAGTCTGTGGCGGGTGACGGGGGCGGCGGGTACGGATTGAAAAAGCTCCTTTCCGTGGACGGTGACGGCGGACAACTCTCGTAGTTATTATCCGACATGATTGGCGTTGGAGGCGGAGGATAGGGTTCTGGTTCGTACGTTATATCAAAGTTTGTTACATTAGTGTAGTATTTGTTACCCCGTTTCCGCCGCGTTGCATGATGTTTTTGGTGGTGTGGCGTTTTGACGTAGGGTTCACTGTCCTCACAGACGTCTGTGCTGCATGGCGTTGGAGGTGGTGGGATGTTCCGCATTTTATAATGTCTGTGAATATCAATAAAATATCAATTAAAAGGTGCACAATTTGGTGTTGTAGGGCTTACTTGGTGTTCCACTAGCCACAGCAAGTACCAATTAAACAGCGATAAAGATTTAATCATCGCTTTATTTGCTCTCTCAACATGATATCAAAACCATGGATGATATTAAATGGTCGCAGAGTAGAAGGGTTGACTGTGTACTGTGTAGAAGCGCTCACCCTGTAATATGGCCGGCATTGTGCATCTATCATTCAATACCATGGATGATATTAAGTGGTCACACGGTGAGAGGGTTGACTGTGTGATGTTTTGATTCATTTACGTTATGATATCAGTATGCAGGATGCGGGCATTGTGCAAACTATTCAAAAACAGTGGATGATATCAATTGGTCACACTGTGAGAGGGTTGACTGTGTGCTGTTTTGATTCATTTACCTTATGATACCAATTTGCAGGCCGCCGGCATAGTGCAAACCATTCAAAAACAGTGGATGATATTAATTGGTCACACAGTAGGAGGGTTATCAAAGTACACCTACAAGAGAAAAACCTTACCTATACGATCTACTGGCAGTTGGACTTTGCGGTGAGTAATACAAATCTGCCATGCACTGCGACCGATCGGTGACCGGACTTGGGGGTGGGTTCAACGTCTCCTTCGGGTAGTTGCTGTTCCCCGAGACACTCATCATCTCAGAGCTGCAGGACGATGCCCCGGTAGGGTGGGCTCGCTCGAAGAGACCGCCGCAGCTGCTGCTGCTGCTCTTGCCGTTAGTGCAGCTGTGGAGGTTGGTGGACTTTAAGTTGCTGCAGCGTGCTGCACCTGTTATGCCAAGATGGTACACATTAAATATTAATCAAACAATTCATATAATATGAGCTTAGCCTGGAATTTTGTAACTCTTTCATGTAGCAGCCGGTCGCTAGTGGCCGCTTTAAACCCTTTCAAAAATATAATTGTGAAAGAAAAATTAAAGATCGCACAGACATACAATTTTTAGAATGTGAAAGAGGACTCTTGAGGGTGCTATTGTTCCCTTGTTTTTTTGGGGGTCACCTTTTACAAAAAAAAGAGTAAACAATTAATGTGTCCATATGATCAATTTATCACTAAAATAATTTGGGCATGAAAGGGTTTAGATATCAGAAAACAAGATACAAATATTTTTTAAATCAGGGGTGAGAGTCATAGCTGAGGAAAATAATGAACATTGGATTCAGACCCTAAGATATGTGCTGAAATCAGTGCACTTCCACCTTTTGGGGTGGACGAGTATAATTTTGATATTAAAAAAACACAAATTTTGTTTTAACATTGACTATTCTGGGAGGCCCCTAACTCGTTCAAATCAAATAGTTAACTAACCTGAAAGATACTTGTTAGATGAGTCCCTCCCTCCCAGCTGGTTGACCATCAACACAGTGGAGTACTGACCGTTATCGGTCACCCCTCTAGCGTTACTGGCTCCAGGCTGGGCTGGACAGCGACAGTGTCTCCAGATGATGACCAGTCCGATAGCGATGAAGACGATGAAGATGAGAGCAACGATGCTCCCGATGACCGCTCCGGACATCTCCTGAGGTTTGCTGACCACGCCTGGCTCCTCTGGGTCTACATCTACAGGACCAAGAAAAAAACACAATAATAATAAAAATATAGAGCATCAAAGGGCTTCTGTATAAAGCACTTCAAAAATTATTACCCCTGGTCACTGGGCCTTAAAGCCAGTAGACCCTTCCGGTAAACAGTGTTGTCCAAAGCCCACACTTTGTGTACCACAACTTCAATATCAAATAACAAACCTGTGAAAATTTAGGCTCAATCGATCATCGGAGTCGAGAGAAAACAACGGAAAACCCCACCCTTGTTTCCGCGCGATTCGCCGTGTCATGACATGTGTTTAAAATAAATCCGTAATTCTCGTTAACGAGAATTTTTATTGTTTTGCTGTTTTCTCAAAAAGTAAAGCATTTCATGGAATAATATTTCAAGAGAAGTCTTTCACCATTGCCTTCTGTAAATCCTGTAAGTTATTTGTAAATTTGTGAACTTTTTTTTTTTTCTGAACCGAAAGGGTCCCTGGGAAGTTGACAACCGGTGCTGCAAGTTACCGCGCTCCAAGCTTTTATTCACAGAAACCATCTCTGCCCTCACAGGTACCCATTTTACCCCTCGATGGATAAAAGCAATTATAGTAAAGTGTCTTACTCAGGACATAAGTGTCACGACCGGGATTTGCACCCACATCCCGCTCGGTCACAACACCCCACCAAAAACCGATAGATGTTGGGTACACTTACCACAGTTCTTTTCATCGCTGCTATCGTTGCAGTCCGTAACACCATCGCACTCAGGGTTCATCTTATCAACACACTGGTTGTTATCACACTTGAACTGGCTCGGCTTACACGGGGCGGTGCAAAACTTCTCGTCCGTGTCGTCCAGGCAGTCGTTCTTGGCATTGCAGCGTAGGATCAGATCGATGCACTGTCCATTCTCGCAACGGAATTGATTCTTGTTGCAGTAGGCTGAGAAAAATATTAATACAAATAAAAATATTAAATAACTTAACATGCAAGAAAAAGTAACAATATTCAAAAAATAAAATGTAAACAAAATATTTGTCAAAGAAAAAAAGTAAAAAAAAAAGTGATTTTTTTGTTAAACTTACGACAATCCTCCTCGTCACTGTGATCGTCGCAATCGTAATCGGTGTCGCATCGCCATGACAACGGTACGCAAAGGTTATTATCAGACACGCAGGTGAATTCCTTGGTAGAGCAGGTGGGCGGATCTATATCAAGGAAAATGGCAACGAGTCGATTACAATGTCATCTCAAACACTTTTGATTCTGAAGATCAGTGCTTTACAAATTGGTGTTAACGCTGATTTATGAACAAAATAAATACAAGAAAGATACCATGAAGACCATTATGTGAAAGTTTTAGAAGAATTATATACATTTTCTACTTGCTAAGAAAACAGTAAAAAAGCTGTCATTGAATTTTCACGCGAATTTTGATTCCAACCACATTTTGTGAGGGGTCAGCAGATACCAATAGATCAATCCAGTAGGCTTTGCCCACGACGCAAGTGTGAGCAAGAACACGTGGGGGCTCTCCAATGCCTTTCTGCACAACTCTGCCCGGCGCGCCAAGATATGCGCACGCATGTCGGACCTTATTTGTCGTTTTTATGGTCATTCATTGTTTGAGTATTTACCAACTATGACCCTACCTTTTAGGTTTTACAAGTCAACCGAATCATTTGACTTACCTCCGCAAGTGCTTTCATCATCTTGCAGGACGAGATCCAGAGGACAGGAGCAGCGTGATTGGCCGTCGCCCATGGCGATGCAGATGTGCGAGCACCCACCGTTATCTCCCACGCATGGATGATCAGCTGTAAACCAACAAAGCAAAATGGAAATCAAAGTCTGTCCAGGAAGTTGTAGAAACGTTGGAGTTGAAGACTGGAGTTACCGAACGACGACTTCTGTTGAACCTTGCTCTTGGCCTTGGTGCCCCTTATCTTTAAGATTTGTCCCAGATTACCCCTTTCCAATTTGAAACGGGTCTGAGGCCGTTTCCAAAATAGCGTATACGGCTACGGCTTGATACCCATGTAGAAGCAAAGGCTGTCTTAGCAGCAGCCACAGCAAAAGCTTGTGAATTTCTTGGCTAAGCAAAAAATTACCGGGGAACCAATCGCAGCGATGGTAACTGTTTAGTGTTCTGGCTGGTATCCTACTTTTGCTTAGCAAAAGCTTTTTGTGCTAAGCAAGTTTTTTTGTGCTTACAGGCTTCATGAAATTGTGCCTAGGAGGGGGAGTTCTTACCTTGAAGTGGCATTCCGACAGCTTGGATGTCCGTCAGATAGCTTGTCTCCCCTTGAATCCTCTCCCAGCCATCACCGGTGTATTTATTTACCCTTGCGATGATCTCAGCCTGTTTGTCTACCCAGTACAGGAAGTCCCCAAGGACTGCCAGGCCGATCGGATATAGGATGTGTTCTTCAACTAAGGTACGGCGATCCGACCCTGAAATTGTGGACAGAGAATTAAAAATTTATAGGTGCGGAGAAGCTAACAATGGTTTACTCAAAATAACTTTGCTGCCCTTTAGCAAGAGAAACACGCAGCCAACTTGCTGTTTTAGAGCTTGTACACCTTGGGGCCTTCAGGCCTTGTGTGTCTGGCGAATTGCATAATATTAAAAAATAAATAAAAATATAAAAAAATAAAAAATTCCCTGTTTCGGTCAAGCAGAATTATTCTGTGCAAATTTACATAGTTAACAACTGTTTGTACTAGATGCAGGGAAGCAATTCATGGTTGACCAACGTACCAGATATATGAGCACTTTCAATTCTCTTGAGTAGGGTGTCGACCCAGAAGAGCGTCTCGCTGGCTGAGTCGGTGGTGATAGGTCCAAGCTCCCCTAGGCCGTCACCGAACAGGACGGTGTGCTCCGTGCCGTCATAAGACGCTCGCTCGATCTTGTGCTGGGTTCGGACGACATTGGTCCAGAACATCAAACTGTCAGTGAAGGAATTTTTAAATGAATTAATAAACTGAAAATTTAAATTTTGAAAATGATGCACTCATTTGAGGAATTAATCAAATACTTGTTAACCCACCAATTTTAAGAGTGGTTCGGGAGAACGCAACTCTTTAGTTTGGCAAAGTTGCTTACCCTTTTTCTGGAATCAAAGCAATTGCTCTGGGTTTCTGGTTATCGTCTCCTTTGACTACGCCGACTGGAGTGCCATCCAGGCGAGTGATGTTGATCATGTTGGTCTCCGAGCACGTCCAGAATAAGGTACGGGTGTATGGATCGATGGCCATGTCATACGGACTAAAGACTTGCTGCTCACCGTAGTTGGGTATAAAGACCTCAGGCTGGGGAAATAGCAGATTATATTGGACTTGGTTATATTGGACCTGGTTATAGAAACATCATGTGTGTGAAATAAACTAAAAATAAAATGTGCTGTAAACTTGGGTGTGATCCCTGGCTGCATGGCAGGGACAGGTAGAATCTCGTCCAACTGGCAGGCAACCATGAACAAAGTTATTGACCAAACAGGGACGTAAGGACTACACAGCTCAGTTGGTAGAGTACCCGGCACGTAAAGCCTGGTTGATTCTTCCTGCAAATGCGAATTTGAAGAAAATTTCTGTGACTCAATAATCGGTATGCTCTGTTTGGGCAATATTGTGAAGCAAGAAAATTCACTTCACACAAAGCATTTCGCAGGAAGTATGAAATGGGCTATAATCCGGAAGTTGCAAATTCAAGTACCATTGTCTGTGTACAACCCAAACTTTATAAAAATTTACCCAGTCAGTTTCTCTTGTGGTTTATGACCAGGACCCAATTTCATAGAGCTGCTAAGCACGAAAATTTGCTTAGCATAAAATTTCTTCCTTGACAACAACAGGATTACCAACCAAATTTCCATGTGATTTTCAGGATAAGCAAACAACAGCTGATTACTAGTAACAAGCAATACGCAACAAACAGAAATTTTGTTGGTAATCCTGTTTTTATCAAAAAAGAAATTTCATGCTAAGCAAATATTTTTGCTTAGCAGCTCTATGAAATTGGGCCTTGAACTAAACAAAAATTCAGGACTGATAAGAACATTCCATTATGAAACGACAATTGGAATTTTTTTGTTCCCCAATTAATTTTGCAATTAATTTAGTACAAACTGAACATACCTGGACGCCGTTGTCATAGGATCTCCGTATGGTCTTGGCCCGTCCGTCTATCCAGTATACGCGTTTCTCTGCTGCGTCGTACTCGATGGCGCGAGTGTACTTGCGTGAGCTGTAGATGGGCAGCACCACGTCTGGACTGAGTTTGTAGTCGACCACCATGCGACTGATGGTATTCTTCTGGCTGAAGAGTAGGAATGTATCTGGTGCTGTGGAGAAATGGGAAAAAACGGGAAAATGTAGTTAGAAATATGTGGGGTGTACCGGAAAAACTGGGAAAATATGGGAAATCTTTTGTGTGGAAAACACAGAAATTAATTGGCCATTTTAGTTTGATAAATGTGGGGTGTTCCAGAAAACCTAGGAAAGTATCAGCTGAGCTACCAACATGGATTTGTAAAAGTTTCAAATGCTTACGTGTGCAAGTGAGTAGGTCTTCGTTGAGAGTGTAGTGTGTCGGGCACTCACAGACGTAGTCCCAATCTCCCGTGGTGTCATTTGGGTGGGATAGGCAGAGGTATTGGCAGCCGCCGTTGTCAATTGCGCACTCGTTCCATCCTGTAAAAAAAAAAAAAAAAAAAACACTCGACATCACAACTTTTTCTACGGTTTTGGTAATAGACCTTACTATTATAAACAAACAGCGAATATTAGCAAAACATTAAATCGTGTTCAGAGTATGTGATCAAATTCAACATTTTCTGAAAAATTTTGATCAAATAACAAAACTGGTAAAATGATTCTCAATTTCGTTATCGAGGCCTGTGTGACCCGGCCGACGGGAGTGTCTCTTACCAGACTGCCGAGACGAGTGAAAGACGAGTATATCGAGTACGTATTCCAAGCCGTCTTGGATGAGAGTCCGGTTCTGACCGTTGGTCTTGTTGGCTCGTTCGATACTCTGAGTGCTCCAATCGGCCCAGTAGATGTAATCCTGGTACTGGGTCAGTCCGAATGGATGGGGGAGCTCGTCTGGGATGACTCGCTGACGGTTTCCACCTGGTATGTAAAAATAGTACCAATAACAATTAGTTTTTTGCATTGAATCAAACAATTAATTTTTGTCAGATGTGGATGGTAATGAGCCCAACTTAATGGCACTGCTAACCACAGAATGTTGCGCTTACTGCACACTGTAAAAATGTGATTTGTGTGGAGCATATCAATCAGAAACTTGATACATGTGTGTACTGTGTAGATGTATTCACCACATGATATCACAGTGCGGGCTGGCATAGTTTGTCAATAATTCAAAACGACAGTGGATTATATTGAATGGACAGACTGTAGGAGGGTTGACTGTGTACTGTGTAGGCACATTCATGACAAGATTGCTGGCGAGCACAGTGCATCTATCCTTCAAAACCACAGTGGGTGATATTGAACGGTCAGACAGTAGGAGGGTTGACTGTCTACTATAAAGATGCGTTCACCACAAGACAGACTGCTCGCTAGCACAGTGCATCTATCCTTCAAAACCACACTGGGTGATATTGAACGGTCAGACGGTAGATGGGTTGACTGTCTACTATAAAGATGCATTCACCACAAGACAGACTGCTGGCTGGCACAGTGCATCTATCCTTCACTACACGATATAACACTGTATCTTACCATACAAGTCTGCTGATTCTATGGTGTTGGTGTCCAACGATGTCCAATACAATCGTTTCTCCATGTAGTCAATGGTCAGCCCGTTGGCTCGTCCACCTTTGTATATCACCTTGCGATGAGTGCCGTCCATGTAGGCCCGCTCGATCTGTGACTGACCGCTGAAGTCAGACCAGTACATGTACCTGAGGAATTCGAGGTGAGAATAATATAGGGTTACACTCTTTGAATCAAGATAAGGTAAAACATTTATTTGCGGCTGACCGGACAATATGGAGGGCAGTTTTACAGAAAGAAAATTTTGCTATCTTGTAAATTTTGTGCTTTTGAATCAAGACATGGGTTCAATTTCATAAAGCATGTAAGCACAAAAATAATAAGCAGAGACAAATTTTCCTTAGCAAATACTGGGTAACAGCCAAAATTACATAAAATGCACAGTGTTACAACTGGTGCCCACTAATTTTCTGCTCAGCAAAACAAAAATGCTAAGCAGTAGTTTTATGAAATTGGACCTTGGTCAGTTCCGCTGAAGTCTAACCTGACCTGTAAACTTCAGCTTAAAGAATTGAGTGTTTACACTCTTTGAATCAAGATAATGTACAGCATTGGCAAAGGTTTCACTTACCCCTCAGCTGGGTGTAGGGCAATGGAGCGCGGTGCCTGCAGCCCCTCCCACACTAAGACACGTCTAGCTGAGCCATCCAGCCTGGCCACCTCAATCCGGTTGGTCAGCGTGTCCGAGAAGTAGATGTTGTGGGCGACCCAGTCAATAGCCATACCCTCAGGGAAGTTCAGGCCGAACTCGATCACGTTCTCGACTCCACTGCCGTTGAGGAATGCTCGACTGATAGTCTGGAGAAAACAAACAAAGAATAAAATAATTCAATGTTTTTTGTTTACTTTTTTATTTATTTTTTATACAAACATCTCACCATCATCATTATCCGACTTCAACAAAACAAATGCGAGTCCTACAAATTCTAACCTGGGCTCAATCTAAGAATGGTGTCAACTGATTTTGTTTGCCATGCGAAGAAATGTCTTTAATAGTAAGAACGGTTTACGGGCGTGGTGGTTGGTTCTTGTGAAATAGTAGGAAAATTATTTTGAGCAAAAGGGCTGAACTACTTGTTCATAAGGATGGTTTGATACATTTGTCTGGCTATATTAAATCGCCATTTTTCTGATTTTTTTTCCAAGGACAAACAAATCGGAAATCAGACTAAAGTTTGTAGAATATCATGCCTGGGTTTACCAGTGAAGAAACAATGTAACATACATTGATTCATAGGGGTTCCATACTCAAATTTTGTTGCGAGGAAAGACATTCTGCTACATGGTTATGCAAACAGCTTTTGTAATGAATTTCAACTCACCTTTGAATCAAAATCGCTCCAGTAGATTCGGTTATCGTTAATATCAAAGTCCAGCGCTCCGGCCTCCTTCACCCCAGTCAGCGGGATCTGTACATCGTTGTGATTGGTCTCCAGGGAGATTCGTCTGATGTCACTAGCCAATGAGAAGAGGAGGAAGGCCTCTGGGATGATACAGGTCTGCTGGTCGGCAAGGAGCTCGTATCCGATTGGACAAGAGCAGATGATGCCCGTTGGGAGGAAGAAACAGAGGTGGCTACATCCTCCGTTGTTATCTCCACACGGGTTGTGACCTGGATCAAATCAAATTAAAAACTTTCAAACTACAATTTTCCAGGGCTCAATATCCTACAGTGTGGAAGTGTCGTGGCCGAGCGGTTAAGAGCACCGAATTCAAACTGTGGTGTTTCTGATCAGCAGAGTGTGGGTTCGAATCCCCAGCCGTTACACTTGTGTCCTTGGGCGAGACACTTAATAACTGCCATAGGTTACTGTCGTAGGTTGATACGTACTACAAAATTTCACAATGTTTTAGAAAATTTCTCAAGGAATGTGTGTAAAAAGGGTTTAAGATGTTAAGCATAACAGATTCATTTAAGCAGAACATGTCTTACCGGCTTTCCCCTTGACTGAGGTAGCTTTCAGACCCATGACATCAGGTTTCTCCATGATCATCTGCCTATCCTCTCCGGTGTGTTTGTTGACTCTCTCTATGGTCCGACGTTGCCAGTCCGTCCAGTAAATATAATCACCTGCAATAAATGACCACCCACAGTTTGAAAATCAGAAAATAAAAAGTTTTTTTTTTTTTTTTTTTTTTTATCTGAAGTCTTTTTTGTTATAAAACCCAACCAGTACTACTAGGGCCCAGTTTTGCAAAGTTGTTAGGAAGAGTAACCCGTCCTAACTTAGAATGGATTCAATGCATCGTACATCTTCGGGTACGGAACTAAACTCGTCCTAAGTCCTAAGATTAATCCTAAGTTAGGAAGAGTTTGGTGAAATTGACAGCAAGGTTTCAGAACGTAACTTGTCCTATGTCGGAAGATTAATCCTAAGTTAGGAAGAGTTTGGTGAAATCGACAGCAAGGTTTCAGAACGCAACTTGTCTTAAGTCGTAAGATTAATCCTATGTTAGGAAGAGTTTGGTGAAATCGACAGCAAGGTTTCAGAACGTAACTTGTCCTAAGTCGTAAGATTAATCCTAAGTTAGGAAGAGTTTGGTGAAATCGACAGCAAGGTTTCAGAACGTACCATGAAGACTGAAGCCGAATATATGAGGTATCCGGTCGTCGACCAGCACCCTCCGGTTTCTTCCATCCATATCCACCACCTCAATCCGGTCCTCCTTCCCGTCTCCCCAGTAGATCTTCCCTCCCATGTAGTCGATAGCGATCCCGTTGGGCCAGCTGACGGAGGTGTTGATGAGAACGGCCCGCCCGCTGCCGTCCAGGTACGCCCGCTCAATCTTAGGAGTCTCACCCCAGTCGCTCCAGTACATGTACCTGTCGGGACAGAATGAGAAAAATTGCATCTGTTGAGATATCTATCAATTATAATTTGCTTGCTTTCTATTGTATTTAATTTCAATTTTTATTGTAAAGCGCATTGGTCTATTTTGAAATGCGCTATATAAATCTTTTTAATAATAATAATAATAATAATATCCAAGTACACAGTTTACATAATAAGACATTGAGACAGATATTATTTTACAGTGTCCATGTTAAACTCATGTTGATGGAGCATCACCAAGCAACTATGCTTACTGTACCATGCAGGCCTGTATGCTTCGTTTTTGAAAGGGCAAGGGCACCAAGGCATTTTCTCCTGGTAAAGGGCACCCTGTGATGAAATTGCAAATTTGTACTGTAGCATTTCAAGGGCACCAAGGCAATGACCGGGGCCATGGAGGCAATCGTCTTCATTGCCTCCAGGAAGTATCAGCCCTGACCTGAGTAAGTGAACCAACCAAAACACCATGTCACACCTATAATCTGTAACTGGAATCCTGCACACCGTTGCTTTGCAGAAAAATTCCTAAGGAAAGTTTCTGCTCTTTGAAAATAGGGCCAGAGTGGTGGCATGTCGTGGTTAAGTAGTCTAGCTCAGATGGTGTCAGCAGCAGAGTAATGGTTCAATACCTGGTCATGACACTTGTCAGGTTTGTCACAAACGTTTTCAAATAATATGTTGAAATTATGCCGTAAAGAATGAATAAAAGTAAGTTGTTGAAAACCTGGTCATGACACTTGTCAGGTTTGTGCCTTGTCGTACAAAATCTCACAAATGTTTTCAAATATTATGTTGAAATTATGCCGTAAAGAATTAATAAAAGTAAGTTGTTGAAAACCTGGTCATGACACTTGTCAGGTTTGTGCCTCGTTGTACAAAATCTCACAAATGTTTTCAAATATTATGTTGAAATTATGCCGTAAAAGAATGAATAAAAGTAAGTTGTTGAAAACCTGGTCATGACACTTGTCAGGTTTGTGCCTTGTCGTACAAAATCTCACAAATGTTTTCAACTTATTTGGAAATAATGATGAAATTCTGACACAGATTGTAAAATAAAAATTAAGTTGAAGACTCTTACCCAGATATTGGATCGATTGCGATGGCTCTCGGCTCGTCCAGGTCCTCAGAGATAATAACTTTTCTTGAGGTACCGTTGAGACGAGACACTTCGATCCTGTCCGTTCCTGTCGCTGTCCAATAGAGATTCCTTGCAATCCAGTCTATGGCGATACCGTCCGGATGATCGATATCGGACGTTATGATGTACTCACTCTCTGTTTTGAGGAGTTACAAAAAAAAGGAGACAATAATTTCTCTGAACTCAGTCGCCACAAGAATGTTATCACTAGTGCTGGGCGAATAGTGAAATTTTGTTATTCGGATACCGCTGACCAACTATCCGAAATTAACCGGATATTCGAATATTTTTTTTTCGCCGCTAGAAGGCGCTATAAAAAAAATAAAAATAAAAAAATATAATTTTTTTTTTTTGTCGCTAGAGGGCGCTGTTCGTTTGTGAATGAGATCTTCTGGGCGGATTGATATTAGTTTTAGACAGTGTCACTCGGTTCATTCATAAAAATGACCGGATCTAATTTAAAGATGGCGAGTTGCTTTTTCTTTTGATCGTGGATGACTCTACGTGAAGGAAAACTTTTGTAATCTTTGAACAAATTACGTCAGAAATGTCATTGTTTTGACTCTTCATGGAGGTGAGCATAGTTAAATACTTAATTTATGCTGTTTTATGCTGTCTTAATAGAAGTTTCATTAGGATTCAGACAAAACATTCATGTCAGTTGTCGCCCGACGTCCGCGGATATTCGGATATTAAAGAATATCCGGTTACTTGGTTGTAATTACAGAACTATCCGGTTTATAAATAGCTATTCGCGCCCTATGCGGATATCCGGTTAAGAAAAAAAAGGCATTCGCGGTTACGGATAGGAAAACCTATTCGCCATTAACCGGATATTCGAATAATTCGCCCAGGCCTAGTTATCACTGCCAAAGCAGCGAAGAGAGAGTAGATATACAGCAATCTGGAACTGAGTAATTGATGTTTGAAGCTTCGCATTGTGTGGATCATAAGAAAATAGTATATAGTAGTAGTAAACTTGCGGGTACAACAGCGTATAAAAACTCCTTTGTTGGAAGTGTTGGTTCTGAAAAATCCTTGTGTAGTCTTGACTTTTCAAAGGGTATATTATTCAGGAGAGTTCAAAATAATATAATAACATCAAAGTCTTATACAGTGCATGTATTTACCAACAACGTACTCAAAGCGCTAATATGGTTGTACCCGTACGTTCACTCACTAAAGTTTTACTTGAAACCGAGTGCTAAGGCCGAGTCACACTACTGCAGCGATAACTAAAATGATCGCGACGCAAAGATAACGTGTTCTACTGGTTGAATTGCTCCACGCAGAATACGCCCACGCTCATTCAACCAATTGAGGGAGTGCATTGTTAACATTCTCGTTTTCGTTCTCGTCATCGAGGCCTGTGTGACCGGGCCTTTAATGTACATTTGTATTGATGTTATGTTTGTTGGCTGTTTTACACCCACAACAAATAGTTTTTGTTTGTTTGGTGCTGTTGTTGTTGTTTTCTGGGGGTGAGGTTTACCACTCCAGTTTTCTCACCTGATCCGTCTAGTTTAGCACGTTGTATCGCCTTCACATCGTCATCAGTCCAGTACACAAACTCATCGATAGGGTCATAGTCGATGGCAACGGCATGCTGGATGTCGTCTAGCGGAACTACGATGTCAGTGTAGTCGGGCGTGTCTAGGGAGATCTTACGGATGTCTCTCCGTCGAGCGAGGATGAGGATGTCTTGAGCACCTTTAAGATGGAGGATAAGAGTCTTCATTAGCTTAAAAAGTAAATAATTTGTTTTTAAGGAGGCGTATATTTTAACGACACACATGTAGAGAGGTGGAGAAAACTGCTTGCTGTCAGGAGGGTGCACCTATGACCCCCCCTCCCCCCCACCTCCGCTTTGCGATAACTTTTCAGTGACTGGCCAGCACGACAGGTGAGCGAGCTTGTAAGGGTGTCATGACCGAGTGGTCAAGAGCATCAGATTCAAGCTCTGGTGGCGAGGCATTCTGAACCAAATTTGTTTTAATTTTGCCAAAGCAGGTTGAATTAGGTCTTTTCTACTTGGGGTTTATCTTGGTTTCATAAAGCTGGTAAGCAGAAAATCCTGCTTAGCAAATTCTTTGCCAGGCAAAAAAAAAAAATGAGTGGGGCACCACTTGCAATAATATAGACCTTATGGAAGATTTTTCTGTGCTTAGGAAATGCTTATTTGAAATATGGCCCTGCAGTCAACGAGTTCCACAGGCACTCTTCCTCCAAGAGAACGACCCGCACAGTCTCTGATCAAATCAATACTAAGGATGCATTCATGCGTTGAATGCCATGTGGTGAAGTTATATCAATAATTGCTAGCGAGGAAAGACATATCACACGAACTGGTTTCATGTTTTAAAGGGTGTGCAGTACAGGTCTGATGGCTTCGTGGAGGGAATGGCAGCAATTGCTTCCATGCAACTGGACTGCCTTGGTGCCCAGGGGTTTCCCTCAACTTTTTTTTCTTCAGTCGCCCGCTGGACGAGTCAACCAAAATTTGGGGTTGCCCGCAATTTGTTACTTTATCCCACAAACGGAAGTGGGAAGTGAAGTTTGCAGAATGCTTTTGGACGATCTCATCAGCTTACGCCGTTGGATGTGTACATAATGTACTGCGTTAATAACAAATCAAAACATAAATCAAATAAACAAAATAATGTGACCCACAGTTGATGGCATATTTACAGGTTGGTGGTTTTTGGAAACCCATTCGCAATTTAATTTGCTTATTTGTTCCTCTTGAATAGTCTACATGTTAGCGCCTCATTACAATCATCTGGTGAAGAGTGTTTTCTTGGAATCCCAAGATACCCACCCAACACTAATCCCCTCAAAAATGGTCATGTAATTACGGACAGCGTTGACACCCTTTAAACCCCATTTCCTCACTCCACCCCCCCTCCCATCCCCTAAGGGAGTAATATATCATTTCAGTTGATATTTGTCTCCAGGGGTGTGGGGATGGTAAATGGCTCACAGATGTGGGGATGTGGCCTAGATAAGTCAAGAGATTCTACCACTGAGTTCAATGTCTTCTCTCGTCTTTCTTTTTTCTCTCGTCTTTCTTTTTTCTCGGGTCTTTCTTCCCTCTCATTACGGAGGAGCCTGTCATTTTAGCACGGGTTCAAAAGACTTCAGGCCCATTCTGAAAAGAGCTTCATCATTTGGCATTCCACTGCTGTACAATCGACTTGAATGTGGTCTTCTTTAAAGGGAAGGTATACCTTTGGTAATCCCTCTAAAAATGAAGGCCTATACAAACCCTTTTTTAAGGGACGGTGGGGCATTCGACGGGTTTCAACGTATTGTTTGCACAGAGCATTTTATGAAAACAAACTTGGACCTTGTCAAAGAAAAACAGTCAATAATTGATTCCTGTTGGTGTCGATTTCTTTCTTAAACATTCTCATCAAGTACAGTATAAATCATTTTGAGAAACATTTTACTTCCAAGTAAAGTTGTTATAAATGTTAAAAGATAATGCTTTTATGCCCAAAATTGAAACGCTTCTCAGATTGCGTATTGCAAATTCTCAGATTGTAAATTTAAATCACCAAAACTCGACTTGAGGCGATCTTTAGACAATATTATGCGATTTTTGTCAAGTATCGGCCTGCAACTAGGTGGTAATTTTCACTCATTTAATTTCTCATTACAAGTGAAATAATCCTCAAAATTTATTTTACTATCGCAAGCTGCTGTACCTTTAACATAACCAAGTACGTTTTTCATTGCCATTTATTTTCCAAATGTACACCTTCCCTTTAAAGACACTGGACACTATTGGTAATTGTCAAGACAAGTCTTCTCACTTGGTGTATCTCAACATATGCATAAAATAACAAACCTGTGAAAATTTTAGCTCAATTGGTCGTCGAAGTTGCGAGATAATAATGAAAGAAAAAACACCCTTGTCACTCGAAGTTGTGTGCTTTCAGATGCGTGATTTCGAGACCTCAAATTCTAAACTTGAGGACTCAAAATCAAATTCGTGGAAAATTACTCCTTTCTCGAAAGCTACGTCACTCACTTCAGAGGGACCAGTTTCTCACAATGTCTTATACTATCAACCTCTCCCCATTACTCATTACCAAGTAAGGTTGTGTGCTTATAATTATTTTGAGTAATTACCAATAGTGTCCACTGCCTTTAACATCAGTTCCCACACTATTCTCAAACCCTACTCCAACCTGCCTCATATATCAACCATATTAACACATTGTGCAGTCTGGTGACAGATTGACATCCATTAGGAATCCCCTGTTATCCACTCACAACCCATGTCATTTATAGGTCCGGGGCCAGACAATGAACCTACAAGTTCTTTACATAAGGTCGGGGGTCAACTCCACTGCATGACTTTGGCCATCACGGGTATAAAAAGGAAAACAAAGAACATCAGAAGAGAAAAAAAAAATCCATGTGGGTTTGGTTGGTGGCTGGGTTTATTTTTCTACAGTTCCTACTGTACTACTGTAGAAAAACAAACAAAACTCTTTTTTAAGGGACGGTGGGGCATTGGGTTTCGACGTATTGTTTGCACAGAGCATTTTATGAAAACAAACTTGGACCTTGTCAAAGAAAAACAGTCAATAATTGAATCCTGTTGGTGTTGATTTCTTTCTTAAACATTCTCATCAATTTACAGAACAGTTGCCATGGTGATTAAGACGTCTGTCAATCAGAGCACATTAAACGGGGAAAAAGGTAAAAAACACTCAAATGTTTCAGAGAATGTTTATCAGGATGAAGGGAACAAAGTTTTTGTTTATTCTTTATTGATTTGTTTGTTTTTGTTTTGTCTCCAATAAAATAGAAAATAAAATGTGAAATTGCTGAAAAAATGGAACAAACGAGACAACAGGAAGGACTTCAACAATAATTTATCCATTCCAAGGAGGCCAAGGTCTCTGTTGCCCTGGTCTTGTCTGTGGTGCCCAAATGGAAGTGACCTTTGCAAATTGAAAACAGCCTAGCCCTCTCAAAGTGGAAATTCACAGTCTGTTTATCACCAAATTGCATTTTTGTTTACCCAGTAGCATGCAAAGAAAATATATTACAATGTAGTGCCTTACACCCCCTGGAAACATATTTTAGTTTACAAGTGGCCTTACTCAATCCCTGTTAATGATTTATGAAGGCTACAGACTGCTAGAATGCAGTGCACAGTTCAGCAGACTCTGTACTGCTATGAACAGTGACAGTGTTGAAGCACAGAGCTCCACAAACCCAGCTCAATGGTTGAATAAATGAGAATGGAATGGAATCGTCGGGCATAAGATTCGATGAACAAGAATCAATGGCCAGGGCCCAATTTCATAGAGCTGCTAAGTACAAAAATTTGCTAAGCATGAAATTTCTTCCTTCATAAAAACAAGATTATTGACTAAATTTCCATTTGTTGCATATATTGCTTGTAACTGGTATTCAGCTGTTGTTTGCTTATCCTGAAAATCATGTGGAAATTTGGCTGGTTATCCTGTTTTTATCAAGGAAGAAATTTCATGCTTAACACATTTTTGTGCTTAGCAGCTCTATGAAATTGGGCCCAGAGCTCCACAAACCCAGCTCAATGGTTGAAGAAATGAGCATGGAATGGAATAGTCAGGGATGCGATTCGATGAACATGAATCAAGGGCCTGCTGGTCTGGGTTCCCCCCTTGTTCTAGAACCAGGACCAAATTTCATAATTCTGCTTAAATAAAGCTCAATTTTGAGCTCTACAGCTCTACTGCACAAGTTTCCATTTCATAGCGCTGCTTACCATTTGCACAAGAAAAGGCATGCTAACCTTCCATTGCTTTACTGTAACAGAATAAATCACAAAAATACAAGCTGTCCGCCTAATTTTCTTGCTATGTGTGGAATATGCTTGCTTTTAAAGCAACAATTTAAACTATACACATCTTTCGTAAGCAGACAAGTTTGGTTACCGTTAAGCAGCGCTATGAAATTGGCCACAACACCTCCAAGATGTTGCAACTCAGGAGGTTTTTATTTTATTTTATTTTTTTATTCAAGTCGCAAGACACACAAGGACTGAAGGCCACTTCAAGGTGTGGGCTACAATTTTTTTTTTCAGAGGCAGTTGCCACCTACTCCTAGGGCTGAAACAGGGTTACCCCTTTTACAGTCCATACGGATGTAGGCTTGGGTATCATCAATCAGAAGCTTGGCCGATAGAGCAGAAAGCACTACCTCCCCAATTTTACGTAGCAAGTGTCACGACTGGGGTTCAAACCCACACCAGAGCTTGAATCCGGTGCTCTTAACCGCTCGGCCATGACACGCCGAGTCTTATACTTGTAGACTAGAAATGTAGAATGATTTTCAAGAGACATTTTAAACAGAACAAAGGAAAATGGAACTGCGATTTATAACAAATATTTAAATAACTTTTACAAATTCAATTTGGCGCAAATTTTACACATCCTCAACTATGGTACAAGTTCAAGGGGTATAAGAAGATCCTTTTACGAAACTTACCATCAGCACAGGTTACCCCATCATTCAGGAGACGTACCCCCGTAGGACAGGCGCAGGTGAAGAGGGGCGGGTCTGGTGCCATCAGACATAGATGGGAGCATCCTCCGTTGTTGACATCACAGGGCCTCGAAACTAGAAAGGGGGTTGGGGTAGGTTGACAGAAAAATTATTAAGAACAAATGTGTTGACACTCTCTGTAAGATGATAAAAGTATTCTCCTGTATCTATAATGTCTGAATGGCTTTTAAGAGTCTTGTCATGTAAGCACTTAGCCAGTAAACACATGACCCAGCGTTTTAGTGCATCGACTCAAGTTCTGGTGGTTAAGTGATCATGGGTGGATTTCACAAAGAGTTAGGACTCGTCTTATCTCGAGTTAGGACGAGTAACTCGTCTTAACTTAGGATTAATCTTAAGGTCTGCATGCTACAGTGCAGGGTTTGGACTCGTCCTAAGTCATAAGATTAGTCTTAAGTTAGGAAGAGTTTTGTGAAATCGACGGCAGGGTGTGGGTTCCAATCTCAAGTCAGGACACTTGCGTCATTGAGCAAGAGAAGTAACTATTTCGTTTCTCTTCACCCAGAGGTGAACAGGTACTTGTGGGGTGGGAAACGGTTCTTGTGATTGATTTACATTTATGTAGCTTGGTGCTCTACATGTTGGCAGCATAGGCTGTTCACTTCAAAGGGAGCCGAGATGGTTAAGAGAATGAAATAAATGGCCCAATGACCAGGGGTAATAATGTTGGAGCGCCATGAGCATCACTGAGTGACAAGATGCCACTATTATTATTATTATTATTTGTAAAAACAAATCCTTCAGTCTAGTGTTTTTCTAAACATAGTCTAGTGTTTTTTCTAAACACACTTCTTAATAATAACTGATGCATACTGTTGCTTTTGCAACACCAATCCTCTTTTAAAAGACAAAACCAAGAAATGTTTTAAGACAACAATTTCAGTTTTGTCAAAACACACACACTCCAGTAATAACTTCAGTCTACTGGGGGATCTTTCTTGAAACTCAACCCCCGGATGTGTCCACCATCTTACCTTCTCGTTGCCTCAGCGCTGAGAAACTATGCATATCCATCGGCGAGAAAATATTCTCGTGGACGACCCTCAGATCCTCCCCGTCTAATTTATTACAAGCGTGTATCGAGTGCGTCTCCCAGTCCGTCCAGAATAACATATCCTCAAACAACGTCAGAGCGAAGGGGTGCGGCAACGACCCCTGGAGGACCTGCACCCTGTTGTCTCCATCAAAGTCACATTTGTGAATATAACTGTATTTAGCGTCGGCCCAGTACAACTTGGACTCTTCGTAGTCTAACGTTAAGCCGTTCGGCCAATAGATATTTGTGTCGATGATAACCATTCTGTACATTTCAGAGCCGTCCATTCCGGCTCGTTCGATCTTCGGAACTTCACCCCAATCGGTCCAGAATAACAACCTGTGAACAAAAACAAAAATAGATTAAATCAAAAAATTAAAACTACTCTCTCTCTCTCTAGTCAACCAAAGTCAGAATCATGTTGAGATTTGCCTATCCTAGTCTTTCTCTCATTAGGTTGGGAAGATCAGCTGGAAGCACCCCAGTGTCCCTAGCAACTACATGTTCATCTGTGTAGCTGAACTGTTGTCTTCCCCTAATTCTGCTTCCATGTTTTGGTAATAATCTGAGAGACAGGTTCTTTGATGTTTCTGTACAAGAGACCTGGGGTCGATTTCACAAAGAGTTAGGACTAGTCCTAACTTTAGGACTAGTCCTAGGAAATATTAAAAACTTATGGCTAGTCCTAAATTAGGACGAGCAACTCATCCTAACTCAAGATAAGACTAGTCTTAACTCTTTGTGAAATCCACCTCTGGTCTCAGAAATTACAGTACATGTAAGTGTCAAAAGAGAGATTTAAAGATTTGCAATGGAAAATGCAAGCTCTGACACACAACGCACATGATTATTGGCCATTGAACAATCTTCTTTTGACCTCTTAGTCGAGGGCACCCTACTGAAATGATAACGGTCCGTTCTGTAAGGATGTGATTTTGAAAAGTCTTGAGACATCCTATTCCTGTTTCAAACAACATGTCAAAATGTATATTGTAAAAGGCATTTAGACGCTTGATCAGAATAAGTTTAAAACATTCAACAAAAACAATCTTGTTTTAGTTCGAACACATCTCTTCACTTTCATTAAATCATTTCAAGTAGGAGTGTCTCACACGACACACAGCGTGCTACAACAAGTAGACATTAATGCAGACCGTCTCAACTTCCAAAAATAACCAATGTGTGATAAAATGTACTATTGATTAAAAAACAACCCAGTCTCGAGTTGTAGCCAGGAGTCTCTGAAAACAACCCCTAACTGAACGCCGGAATGCACGGCCAACAAGTCAGTGTAGAAGCTTGCATGAGAGAAAGAGGAGTACACACGTACGTGTGTGAGTGTGATAAAATGCAATATCGTGGGGGAAATTTGTCGGTATTATTAGCGTTGCGGCCGGTCGGGGGTGTATCACCCGATCTGTTTCAGGACACTGATGGGTCTTTTTGCTCCCGTTTCAAGTGGTACACCATCTCTCGTATAACCGGTCGGCCTAAGGGGGCTCTCGCAACATATTTCAGGTTGGAATATTGATTCCCGGAATGCGCCGTCTCCAGAATGTCTAGGAGAATATGGATCAGGTTTTTAAAGTGGGGTTTTAGGGACAAATTTCTCCACCGAGACCCACCCTTAGGGGGGTTACTCAAGTGATATTAAGGGAGACATTGGGGGGTAGGTTACGGTGCTTGTGGGGGGTATCTAAGTGGTTTGGGGGGTGGGGTACATGTTTTTTTGTAAATGATTATGTGGTGAATGGATGGTGTAGTTGAGTAACTGAATAATAGCACAAATCTAACATCAATTCTACACTTCATTTTGTCGGATCATTTTTGATGTTTCGGCAAATACTTTTACTTTTTTTCGGGGGGGGGGGGGGAGGGGGGGGTTTAAAAAATTGATTTCACAGTTCAAGTACATGGCAGTTGCCTTTTCGTCAAGTTCACTGGATTCTTGCTGCTCTACCATTCAACCGTGTAGCCCACCATAGTTGTATCGTAGTGCAAAGACCACGGCCCAATGGGAGACTGTGGGACGCTAGGTGGCAGCAGACTTACCAGGTAAATTTCCATTGTTGACGTAGTTCTGAGCATGCGCACATGACCGAGAACAATGGATTTTACCTGGTAAGTCTGCTGCCACCAAGCGTTCCAAAAGTCTCCCCTTTCATAGAACTGGACAAGTACAACAAGAAACTTAACTACATGTGTGCTCACCAGCTTTAGGTTACATACCAGCTAAAAATAAGACGTCACTTCCATTCTCAGTATTAAGGATTTTTTTTACTTTTTTATTTTTTATAATTCTCTGTGTAAGCACCATAGGGCATTGTTTTCGATGACTTTGGCGCTATATATAAAATGTTCACTGTTATAACTATTTTCCTCATTCCGATTTTGGTCTGGAGCAAAACTGATACAGATATACTTAAAACCCCTAAAGAACGTAAGAACAATATTGTCTGAAATCTTTTAGTGCAATTTTTTTTTTTTCAAATACAAAACAGTTCCTCATTCTGCTTTGGGTCTTAGAACAAAAATGTCTGGCCCAGCAAATATGTTATAAGCCCTGCGGTCTTGTGGATTTTTCTCACAAAATTCTGTGGATTTTTCTCACAAAATTCAGCCCTGTAAGTGTTAAGTACAACCATCAACCAATGTCTATGCACTCAGAACACAGTGCATTAAAAAAAAAAACATTGCACTGCGGATCCCTCATTGTTGCCCCCTAATTGCACTGCATCTACTTTCCATCCAGGCGTAACATAACGCTCCGCTGAGTTAGGTTCAGGTCATATGCAAATCCGCCGGAAGATCACACGCATGAACGCATTTCTAACACCCTCAAGCTATTGTTCAGGTTTATATACAGTGCAATACACCTGTGAAAAAGTGTAAGAGCTGTCAGGTGTAACAGTTTAATTTTCGGCCAAATAAGAAAAAATACCAGTTGATCGTCCCCTCCCTCATCCTTTCTTGAGGTTGCATCCTTTTCTTTTTACTATTTTAATATATATATATTTTTAATTTAAGAAAAAAAAGAAAAAATTCCTCTGTATTTCTCAATAAAGGTACTAACCTTTTAAGAACTTGTAAACATATTGTAGGCGCTGACTTTAAACTTAAGAATTGGTGGCCAGTTAAAATACATGGCGGCCACCTTTGAAAGAAAGAAATAAATAAAAATAAAAAGGCCCTAGTCCTCCTCTTTTTGGAAAAACCTGGACGATCAACCGGTGTTCTTTTTTTACTTGGCCTTAAAAAAGGGCCAACAGCTTCCCTTTCTGAGCTGGAGAAATGCCACGAACTTTTTTTACCGTGTTATATTGCAATCGAACAGAGCGTGACATCACAACTTCTTTTGTCTGATCACAGGGGATGGATTCATTTGCTTTTTCTCAAAAACAAGAACCATAACAACAGGGAAAAGTGTAGGGTAGGAAAGTGTTTACTATTTTTACAGACCCCATAGAGGGGGATTTCTCGGGGCAATTCAGAGGTAACCAGTTAAAAAGTGTTCCCTTTTCGCCCTTAAGAATCTTGAAAGTATTGGAAAGGAAATATCAATTCAAACATAATCAAAAAATAGGCACCACTTTGTGAATAACAGACCCTCCATGGTCTAACAAGATCCACATGTTCATCAGAATGAGAGTTGACCTAGGTCAGAGGTCAAAGGTAACAGCCATACTGGCTTCTAGTGTGACCTTCACTAAAAGCCATACCTTGTGACTCAATGATTGATCAATTCTTTGATGATAGTTCATGGATCCAAAAGTAAAATGTTGGTGTTGAACTATTTCTCAGAAAAAGAAATTTGTTTTAACCCCACCGCCCTACCAATCCCCCCCCCCCAAAAAAAAAAAAAAAAAAAAAAAAAAACCAAGATTTCCCACTCAAAATTCCATAGTAATAGTCATGTAGAAAAAAACTTGTAAAACAATCAAGAATTTAGCTAAAGAATAGCGAAAACATGTAAAGTTTGAATAAATTTACGCAGAAGAAGTAACTAGAGGGTTTCAAAGAAAGTTGCTCCGATAATTTTTTTTTTACTGAAATACTAGACTAGTATAATACAACAACAACAGCGAATTCAGCAAGCGATGCTGACTGATTATGAAACTGTCAGGAGAAATAACTTCATGCAAGAGCGATCCTTTGAAGAATTCACAGAGCTCTGCACAATAAACTAACTGGAAGTGTGAGAGGCCGAGGTGAAGTAACAACCATGTATAAGAGACCCAACTGTTCAGGAAGAAAAAACCCTTAACCCTAGTGAGGTGGGGAAGTTTTCTTTTCCAGTTTAAGCTCCCGACTGCGGAGAAACAACAAAATCTCACCACTGTGGTTTAACAACCCCCAATGACTTGGTGGGGAAGAATGGATGCCGTGGCAGTGCTGAACAAACATGACCTTTGACCCACCGTTCCCTGGCCTGAGCTGTCAATCACATGTCAAGCTGTCTTGTGGTATACAGCAAGGAATGTTGGATTGCTGGGCATGGGTCCAAGTTCAGATTAATCTTCAAAGTTTAAAGGGGTGAGGTATTGGGTGTTGGTATTTTTTTATTCAGAGTGTGTAGTTTTTTAGGAATCAAACAAAACATGGAACAGATTTAAGTCTGGACACAAGAGGGCACATTTTAACGGTTAACCGGGAATCCTGCGCTTACGGCAAATATGTGTAGAAAACTGTGCTTTACACTTACAGGGCATCACAAGTAAAGCAGTAAGCTGCACCATGTAATAGGCCCATTCCCTAAGTGGCCAATGATTCTTCACAAACTGCTATAGTTCTTCCTTCGAATACCCGCCTCACCCTAAAAAAATCACCAACTGGTCCCTGACCCAAAACACTCAGTTCCCAGATGTTAGTGGTATCAATCAAATTGATGAGCCGAACATTTCCAGCCAAAACTTAAACCGGTCGCTTGACAAATCAAACCTGTATCCCGACATGGAACATCTTTGACTCTACACATGTACATTGCACTGTCCCTTTAATGGTGTGGTGTTTACTTTGGTTGGGTGTAAACAGAGTAAAGGCAATGCATGGTCAATGGTAGCTCAAAATCAAAGAGTTATTCTCCACTGGTTCGATCATGGTTGAATGTTCTACACTCATGATTTCAAATTGAACACGGTAATTTCATGGCACTGCTTACAACCATCGGGTTTCTTAAGTTTTCAAAACTACTTAACGACAAATTTACAACTCTTATGGTTTTACAATTCGCTTTCCAAGCGGTCGCAATTGCATCAACAAAGAGCATTTAATCTTTTCCCGCAATTTAAATTGAACAACTCATCACAAATAAACTGAACATAGCTCTGCAATGTTTGTGAACTGTTTTTGCAGTGTCCTCTAATGCTGTTCTTAATAGCCTGTGGAATTATCGTTAAAAAGATGTTGCGCACGGAGAACACAGAATTAGTAAATTATCTTCACATCAATCTGTTCGCCAGAATGAGTATCTGAGCATCTTTTTTAAAGCAGCTTGTACATGTATGTATTAATATATGGGATGGGTAGAGCTGACTTAATAGTCGCAGACAGTGTTCATATTTTGTGTGATCAACCATTACATGAAATAACCAACCTGAGAAAATTTGGGCTTAATGCCAGTCGGGTAAAAATAGTGAAAAATTATGCACACTTTTCAGCAAGTAAACACTCTGGCCTACGACCAAAATCAGCTTTTGCATTAAATTTACAGCTTTCTCAAATAGGCCCTATGACTTTACTTTAAGGGGAATTATTGGGTGCTCTTCAAAATTTCCCCCTATCGAAGGCCAAAGTAGCCTTGCCCTAAAAATTTAAAAAAATTCCTCAGTAAGCTTTCAGACTAAAATCAGGCTTGATACTTCACGGAAGCAACAAAGGCGATTGCCTCCATGCCCCCTGGTCAATGCCTTGGTGCTCTTTAAATGCTCAAGTAGAAGTTTACAATTTCCTCATAGTCATCTTAGGGTACCCTTTACCAAGGAGAAAATGCCTTGGTGCCCTTGCCCTTTCAAAAATGGCCTTTTCACAAATTTCAACGGGCCTGTAAAAAAAAATATTTTTTCCATCCTTATCAATCCTGTATACTTCATTTTGAGTTCTAATTCCTCAATACTTCAACTTAAAACAAAAAAGCAGGATATATTTGGGGGGAGAAAACAAAAATGGGGAAAAAAAAAATGATGTAAAAATCTCAGCGGTAGAGTCCAAGTTTAAACGCTATTACATACCTGCCTGGTTTTGTATTCAGTGCGGTAATTGAAGCCTGATGATATGTGGCATTCAGTGTATGATTTAATATGACAAGGCATGGTCTGTATGTGTGCCTACCTAATACATTATACCACGCAACTCTATGCTCAAATAACTTAAAGGGGTTCTCCATGTTAGGGGCCATTTAAAGTAGCCAATGTTTATAATTTAAAAACAAATTACAAAAATTTAGAAAAATTCTCAAATGTTTTCTCTTTCCTGATTTAACTACAAAAAGTAAAAGTTGTTTTATATAGAAAGGTTTGTGGCAACACCATGTTATGATAATCTCTAAATGATTTGGGGTGGTTCTGAAAAAAAAAATATGTTGGTTTCAACTCGACCTTTTGGTCAATAAGCTCTGATCATCTTCTGGAGAAAGTTGTTTGTTTAAAAATGTCCTTCCTCCCTGGTTTAAGCCGGAGCTTTTGATCTAAAATATCTTTGAGGAATTACTTTGTCTTTCAGTGTTTATGGATTACTGTATTATGAATTTTGGGTTATAGGTTGTGGGGGGGGGGGGTGATTCTGAATGGCCCCTTACATCCTTTGGTTTGGATGATTTCCGAAATTCTCTAGTTATCAGGTTAAAAGGAAGTACTTAACCTATTGATGGTGTGAAATTGTTTTCACTAGGTACTCGTTGCGGAAAAAAGGGAAGTGTGCATCAGTGATTTTTGGAAGAGTGTATTTAATTCTGCATCTGCATCTTATCTGTTAATAACTGTACAATCGCCTGGTGTGGCTATCACATACAGATTGCGCGATGCAAAGAGATGGTTCACCCTAATTTTTTTTTACATTTATGTAGATCAGCCAACTCAATTTTAAGTAGGTGATCTTTGAATTCTAATCCTGTTATTCAATCATTAGTGCAATATATTTTTGTTGAAAGAAAACATTCTATTGTTTCGATCCTCAAATTTGAAGAAAAATATCATAATGGGGATAGTACATCATCATTGGCTTTTGGGAGAGCACACGTGTACATATGCATTCATTCCAATCCTCTAGTTTTAAGAAACAAAGGGATGGCACATC
This sequence comes from Asterias amurensis, assembly GCF_032118995.1. Taxonomy (NCBI): domain Eukaryota; kingdom Metazoa; phylum Echinodermata; class Asteroidea; order Forcipulatida; family Asteriidae; genus Asterias; species Asterias amurensis. Next base: position 1,671,394 of record NC_092669.1, on the reverse strand, counting down.
ACTGGTCTTTGGAAGAGAAAATTCATACCAATCTATTTTTCAAGAAACATTGAACGGAATGAACATAACATTTATGAGAATATCAGGAGAGCCGTCACTCTTTGTAGAATAGAACTCTAATTTTTGTTGGTCTTTGTTTCAGTTTCAAGGCCCTTAGGTCTTAGCCTTTGACCTTAGGATCTTTGGTTACAGGTCTGAAGTTTGAGACCTTACATGCATTGATCTTTAAAGACACGACACTATTGGTAATTGTCAAAAAAACGTTTTCTCACTTGGTGTATCTCAACATTTATATGCATAAAAAACCTGTGAACATTTGAGCTCAATTGGTCGATGAAGTTGCGAGATAACTATGAAAGAAAATACACCCTTGTCACATGAAGTTGTGTGCTTTCAGATGCTTGATTTCGATACCTCAAAATCTAATTCTGAGCTCTCGAAATCAAATTCATGGAAAATTACTTTTTTCTCGAAAAACTACAAGCCGTTAATATCGTGTTAGAGTAATACACTCAGCAGCTCTCCATGATCAAAGACTCCTCTCACGAGATCACTAGTGTTGCGAGAATCGCGGAGAGACTTGTCCACAAGTGTACTCCTGGAAGAACTGTTAATGCTCTTCAAAGTGCCCCTTTAAAGCTTTGATAGACTACACAGTCACACAGTACGAGCCACGCTTGATGAATTAACTCACAATCACTCCTGACAGTTTGTATGATTAAAATGTGGCGTGTGAATGTACAATGAATGTACTATTCTTTTTTTCCCCCTCGTTGATCAATGCGTCGGAGGGCTTGTTCCAACTGACTGTGCACAATGTTTACCATTAGATTCATAAGGTTGGGGGGGGGGGCCTTTCTCTTCAGTATACAGACCTGATGAGCAATTTGATTGGTAATTAAAGGGAAAGATTTTAGCCGGCACTTTTGCATAGCAAAATATTTCAACTGAACAATTTTTTTTTACACACAGAATGCTAATATTGAGAAGCAAATGATGATTTTTGAAAAAGCAACTGACAAAATTTGTGTTGCGTTTTGCTCTGCTATCAAGGGAAACTGTTCACTGAATAAACATAAATTTTGAATGTAATTTTTTTTTCGCAAAGCCACATGTTCCCAAGCTCTGGGGAATGTGGAAAGAATTAATGAGACTGTTCTGCGTCTTAGGCTTACACTCAAAGTCGTTAAGTTCACTCTTGGGTGATTTTCGGTGCTAGGCTGCCTTGAACCATATGTTGTATCACTTGCTCGACCTTTGTTTAAACACAGCAGTTTACAAAACTTGTGAAAATGCTCTTGAATGTTTTATTTGTTTACTTTTTTTTACTGGGGGGGGGGGTGCAGCGAAATGGACAGCAAGTGTAGCAAACAGGAACATTTGAAAAGCAATCAGATCAAAAATGAGAAGAAAACTTACTGAACTTAAGACGTTGACAGGCAGCCCAAACTTACACAAGTTGTGAAGTGTGGTGTTTTCACACACACACATACTAATGTAAAGGGAACGACCTTTAGTTTTGGAACTGTTTGTTTTTAAAATCCCAATGTATACAATTTTAAAAAAAACTGCTTCATTTCAAAAGGTGGTAGTGTTTTCGAAATGTTGCCGAAAATCTGATGCGGTTTAGACCACACAGGAAGAATAAAATTTGTAACTGGAATACTATACACAATCTCAGAAAAGTAACATTTCTCAAATTCAAATTTTAGGGGATAAAAATCTGTTTCCATAACCACATTACTTGGCAGCGAAATGATTCACAAAATACTTTAAATTTTCAAAAGCTACTGTACTTCTAGGTCTTACATCTAAGCAAAAGAAAATCACTGGGAGAGTTGAGCTCCAAACACCACCATCACTGTGCATGTTGTTTGCGCTACACAAATCTCAAACCCAGCCATGCATAATACCTCTCACAATATTGAATATATTTCATTCATCTCCGTGCAGTCTATGTTCATTCCAGGAAGATCTTAACAAGCCCAGTTTATCCCAGACTGAAAGAGCGCACGATCCTTGCGTAGATGATCCTAGGTAATCGGGCACTGTAGTCACCACAATGCAAGTACAAGTGTACAATGTAATTAGGGCAGTGTGATGGACAGCTAGGAGGTGACCCCCACCACCAGGGATTACAGACAAAGGTACTGGGGTTGAGTGACAGGTCCTGATCATCCAGAATAATGACATGTTTACTGTTCACCTAGTACTCCAATTTCATTACTAAGCTGGAAAATAGTGCTTGAAAATCTTTGAAGGAAACCTAGTTAAAATACACACGGCTTGACTTTTAAGTTGGTCAATAACTCAATTTTGCTAAGCAATGTGCTTATATGTCTGCTAATAAGCGATTGCCTCCGTGTCCCCCGGTCATTGCCTCGGTGCCCTTGAAATGCTCCAGTACAAATTTGCAATTTCATCATGGGGTGCCCTTTACCAAGGCAAAAATGTCTGGGTGCCCTTGCCCTTTCAAAAACCAAGCATACGGCCTGGTAACTGTGGTAACTATCTCCTTCTTAGCATAAACTTTTCTGCTAAGCATATTTGTGTGCTTTAATGTCGTTATAAAATCATGTCTAGGAGAGTCTGACCTCCTTCTGCTACAATTACTGATTCAATTTGATGTGAACTTTCTCTGCTATTGTCAATGGCTGACAATAAGCAATTTGGAGTCAGCCTTGCCTCTCCTGATTGATCCACAACAATGAGATTGTCTCGCTCCAGAGGCCATGCAAACACCAACCATACACCCCAGGTGTGAATAACTAAGGAGGCTTGACAATAGGCCTGTGTGAATGCTGGACAATTACTAGGTGTTTATGGCTGGGGTAGTGGGGTGGAGTGGGGGTGGGGAAAGTTGAAGTGGGTGATATTCAAGGCGATGGATCTTAAATCAATTTTGTTCACAGAGATAATGTAATGTCACAGCGGGTACAATGCTTAAAACGTGTGTTACACACGAGGAACATTAATACCATGTTACAAAGGAAGAGATTCTTGAAGGGTTATTTTTGCAGGAGTTTGGTTCAGACACAACAAGATGCACGGTCCAATTATTTGGCTGATTTGACCTGAAAAATTTGTTTGAAATTTTAAATTTTAAAACTTGCCTTTGTGAATATTGGGTCAAACAACTTTGATGAATAATCTGGAAGCATAGAACACATTTAATAAGTTCATACGAGTCATAAGAACCTATAAAAGGCAAGACTTAACACCAAATAAGTAACTTAAATACTGACCCATTTTCCGGATGTAAAACGATTGCTCTCGGCTGGTCCAGATTCTTCCAATATAAAACTTTTCTCGACGTCCCGTCCAATTCGCTCACTTCAATTCGATTGGTCTCAGTGTCCGTCCAATAAATCTTCTTCCCGACCCAATCGCAAGCTAACCCGTCGGGGGCGGTCAACCCCGACGTGATGATATCTTCCTGGATCTGGGACCCATTGAAGCGTGTCCTTTTGATCATCTCGATGCTGACGTCAGTCCAGAAGATGAGCTGCTCCGAGAAAAGGAAGTCGACAGCTGCGGCATCTTCTAGACGGTCGATGACAGTGGTCGTTGTTGTGGATTCGTTGTTTAATCCAAAGTTGATGATTCGGATGTCTTTCCGATTGGCAAAGAGGAGCTCTGGCAGTGCTGTAAGAAGAGAAACAATAAAACTTTTTGTTTAAAAAAAAGACTGTTCTACTACTCTATCTTCATTGAACTGTCCGACTTGGGAGTGGGGATTTTAAAAAATTCTGCAAATGTTAAATAGATTGAAGCTTGAATGATCCACCAGAGTGAACAAGTTTATAGGAAACTTCTGAAGAAGGCACTGGACACTATTGATAATTACTCAAAATAAATAGCATAAAACCTTACTTGGTAACGAGTAATGGGGAGAGGTTGATAGTATAAAACATTGTGAGAAGTGGCTCCCTCTGAAATAACGTAGTTTTTGAGAAAGAAGTAATTTCTCACTAAAATTTTATTTGAATTTGATTTTGAGTCCTGAGAATCTGAAAGCACACCAGTTGTGCAACAAGGGCGTTTTTTCTTCCATTATTCTCTCGCAACTTCGACAACCATTTGAGCTCAAATTTTCACAGGTTTGTTATTTTATGCATATTCCGAGATACACCAAGTGACTAGACTGGTATTTGACAATTACCAATAGTGTCCAGTATCTTTAATATGAGAAGGATTTGGAACTTTGCATGGTGGAAATACAATATGGAGAGGTTTGCGGTAATGTAGTGACTACTCTAAATGAGTTGGGATGGTTCTGAAAAGAACCGTTGGTTTCAACTTGACTTTTCGATCAGTATGCACTGATCGTAAGACAAAAACATACAACTTTTTGTGTTTACCAGGCAGACTTTAAAAAAGTGAATGTTTTACGAGGTGATTATTCATTACTTTCTTCTGGATTATTTCAAATGGGATCGAGTCGCTGACCAAGGGGCATGAAGGCAATTGTCTCTTTAGGTCACAAGGCTTGAAGGGGGCACCATGGGTCAAGACAAGGGGCAACAGAGGCCATAGCCTCCATGTAATTCCAGGCCTGTGTATTGTAGCTATTGAGATTGTCTAGGGTTGTACTTAGAAAAGTACCCTGTAGTACTAAGCACAGTCTATGTACACTGCTAGGGAATCTGCCATGAATAACTTCATCATGTTCCCAGGTAAAACGTTCACAAAGAGTCAAAGGCACTACAGGAATTATACAATGGGCTCATTATAGGCCGCACAAAGCCTTGAAGACCCCCCTTTGATAGGGTCTAATTCTAGGGTATTGTCTGCTTGAGATACCTGGGGGTCAATGGTCAGTAACTTGTACAGGTCACTTGATGTATAAGACTCTGTGAGGGGGACTTATCCATAGCCCTTCGTCATGCAGCCACCATCTTGGTCATGTTCCCTGTACACTACACCTGACTACTAATATGAACAAAAAGGGACCAGACTTTCCATCTCTAAACCTTAGTTGAATTACATTGATATGAATTGAAATAAATAAGATGGCCACACCAGGTTCGGCCTGGCCAGGATTACTTAATATATCCGACACTGTTATTACTTGTTGCAAACCTGAGTTGAACACAGAGCTACGAACATGTACCAACATTACCATCTTGCAATCAGGGAGATGTCTTGTCCAACATTCAGGAAGATGTCTTGTCCAACATTCAGGAAGATGTTTTGTCCAACATTCAGGGAGATATTTAACATACTAACAAAAGCTTCCTTAATCAGAAAGATTTTCAAACTTGTTCACCCAGACATGAAAAGATTGGTTTATTTTCAGGGAACTTCCTGCAGAGTCAGGGAGATTTTGCAGCACTGTGTATGGCACAGAGGCATGCCTTCGTGCCCATGATCAGCATCTTGAATTCTAACTCCTTATCTGCAAGTCTTTCTGAGAAATAAAGACGATGTGACCTACGTTTACATTCAAACCGCCCTCTGTTGAAAAAATACTGTATACGTCATGTTTTACGGGCAAAAAGACACGTAGTCATGGTAAGAGTGCATACACTTTCTAGCTGGCTGCCAAAACACAACGGTTTTGCCATGGTTAAAACAGGCAGGAAATCAGACCCTATTTTACAGGAAAAGTTCTCCAAAAAACACCTTGCATCATGCATGCCCTGCATTCACGTAGTCCTGAATAATTACAAATGTCTGTAACTCCTTGGCCCCCATGTGGAGAGCCATACCTAGTGTGATTTGACCTCAAACAGTGGTGACCACTGGTTTTAAGTCCTACAATTGCTCCATGATTGTACTGTACATGTAGCACACATGTGTATGAAGGGTGGGTGCACACTGTATAGTGCTTGGCTCACAAATTCCTGTCACTAATAAGAAGGGTAAGGGCAGACCATGCTAGTGCTAGTCTAGTGGACACAAGAAATCCAAATCCTGACACTTTCTCACTTCTAATGTACATTGCCATTTTGTTCAAGGAGCACCATGGCCAAGGGAACTAAGGTAGAAAGCTTTGGTATGCTATGGACCTGTGTTGGTTTAGTGGATCAGAGCCAAGTACACAACCCTATAATTACAGCTTGTGTATTTAACACATACTCTACTTTTTTATACAGCCATGGTACACATGTTTATTTGTACACAGTGCTATTTTTCACAGGTGGACCTTGGACCAGGAATTCTGTTTGATTTCGGAATAGAATAATAGTACGCTTGGTTTGTGCGAACACAGAGACGATCGAAAGGAACTAGCAGCGTTGTAAAACTCAAATTAGTCGCTCATGTAGTCTGCATGTACTTTTATAGGTGTTAAAGCATACGGCGGTTATGTTCTCGTATTGTAACGAAGGCATCAACATTTCATAACTGTTCGGGGGGATGTGTCCACTATAGCCCTGGTCTTGGCAATTGTCCACTTCAAACTATCCTGCAATAACAACTCTGAGTTTATTTGGTGTGCACTTTTCTCAGGAATAATAATCTAGGCTAGATTGTTCTCAATTATTAACCTGTAGGAATACAATGTAGTTACCTTTCTGGTTGTTTAACTAGTCCAGACATTACAACAAGTATTTCATATCGTAGTGTCCAAGGATCGATGATTAACACCGAGTGAGTAGATATTAAGAATTCCACGTAAACTTAAAAAAAAAGGGGAATAAAAGTTTCCATTATCAGGGAAACTTCTTTAAAATCAGAACATTGAATGATTGGTTTATTTTCAGGGATCTTTCTGCAGAATCAGAGAGAAGGGCAGCTTTGATGTTAGGCCAACTTGTCCAGAGTGCCAGCGCTGTTGTTCAACCTTCCCCCCTTTCCCCCAAGACTTTATATATCCATGTACTTAGTGATTATGCGATTTAATGTAAAAAGAGAAGGCAGCACGACGAAGCGAAATGAGAAAGAAAAAAACATTTTCTGATGTGTGCAAATTTGGTTGCGCGCCACTCTTGATAAGTGATTACTCAACAAATTAATCTGATCAGATGCTGGGAAGACTTTTTGGTCACAGCAAGACTTTACGCGGCTGAGATTCGCAATCAAATTATTGGCTACAAATTTGGTGTCATAGCCATATGTGACTGTATTTCCCTAATGTCATCATGGAGTTTGTAGTGACTGATGCACACTGTTCTTCCTCGTCATATAAAAGGGTCTGGGTACTTTATGTAGGACACAAACATTTGTGTCCACAGATTTACTTTAAATTTACACACTTTGAAGATAATGATGGTAGAAAGCTTCCCTAAAAAACTTACATGCTGAGGTGCTGGAGTCTTTTGAGAAATGAGTAAAAACAATGTCACGAAAATATGTTTCATGTTAAAATAATTTTAGTCTCAATGAGACAAAAACTATTTTTGTGACTTTTTTTACTCGTTTCTCAAAAACTACAGCACGCTGATCTACCATCATTATCTTCAAACCGTGTAAGTTAAATTTAAATCTGTGGACATTGTGTTTTGTGTCACACAAAAAGTAACTAGACCCTTTTAAGGAGAGTTGTAACACTGAGAATAAGTACAGGTTCAAAGGTATTGGTAATTGTAATATCTCACTATCGGACTGATATTTTAAAACTTTTAGTCTTCAAAATATGTCGATACACAATTTTACAGAACCTGAATATCTTAATAACAAATATGCGACACTTAGAAATTGAGGTGACCCCTGACCTCTTACGCCACCAGAGCTCACACTCACTGGAAATTACAAGAAGATAATCACCAAGTCCAAGGAGCAATGGAAATTTCATACCAAAATACAATCCTGAGACCCACAACAGAAAAACTACACACAGTGACAGTCGTTGACCATGGATGCCAACCCACCTGAGACCAGTTCATTCAATTATAACAGATTTTCCATCTGCGGTCAAGGTATTATTTATGAGGTTTTGTGGCAGGCCAGAGCTGAAGACAAGATCGGTCCTTCTCACCATGGACAGTAATGTGATTGGTTTACAACTTGAGGATTCTCATGTGGATCATAGGGGTTAGGTGTGAAATTAATATTCAGTTAATGGATCCTGGGTTTTGCCTTGACAGTGGGGTGACCGTGTGAACACGAGGGTGGCCGTGTGAACACAGTGTCTTAACACAATTTCAAGATGTGTAATTGTCCTTCAGGGAGAGACCTGTAGGACTGTCTTGATTGGGTTACAATTTCGGTATCGTCTTGGTGGAATCACTCAAAAGGATAGGGAACTTTTTTCGTGTGAAAATTACGCTAGCCATTAAGCTGACTCACTGGACAATAGTGGCGAAATTCCGGCAATTTATAGAACACCAACGTATAAATTATAAGCAGCCTGGTATTAAAGAAAGGCCAGGGGTGGCTCAGAGCTGTAGCCCTTGGTTGTGGCCTTGGTGAAACTCGCATTATTTTCTGTTTTCAAATGGAAGTGCCCTTTGAAAAACGAAAATGGCCTTGCCCTCTCAAACAGAAACTGCTCTCAAACTCTCACTTTAAAAACAAAACAACAACACCCTGAGACTTCAGTCTAGATTCTTGAAAGTGTATTTTGTTTTCTTTTCACAAATTTAAAGGGCATCTTTCTAGAGATTTTCAATGGGCACCAGGACAATAACATTAACAAGGCATGGAGGCAGTTGCCCCAATTGACTCTGTGAAGTATCAAGCCTCTGGTAAGACTTAGAGTGCAACTAGAATTTTGATTTGTTTGAAAACTTCATAGTCAAGGTTTTCACAATGGTATGAGTAAAGAAAAATTTGCCACTATTTCACCATTTGAATTTAAACTACCTTATTTTTAGAACAGCAATGTGAAAGAACTTAAATACTTTTCTTCTTATTTCAGGGTGGGAAATTACAATAGACAGCTGGTAGGCCTAATGAGTGATTTATTTCAGTGTCCGGGAAAAGTAGAGCAAATTCTGAAAAAAAAGCAACAAAAAAAACACTTTTCCCATTTCGTTCATAACAGGTGAAAAGGACCCATCTATCAAGTCAAACTCACCGCATAAAAAGTTATTCGAAGAAAATGGTGGCTTTATCAAACAATACTGGTCAAGAATATCTAATTATGAGAAAAAACCTATAACCTTTTCACTCCTCAATCATCAATCATACATTTTATTTTAATGAATGGTGCGACAACTCCCATTAAATCAGACTCGCAATAAAAGAGAGGGGGTGAAAAAAAAAAGCGAGTGCACTTTTTTCTTTGAGATATCGTAGTCAATCAATCACATTTCTCATTTCAAGTGAAAAATGAAGTTTTTCAATCTGATCTGATAACTATTCAAGCGTATAAAGGCACTTTGCTTCGACATGCAAGGCTTTACAAACTACACAGGTTCAAGGTAGCACAACACCTGGTGCGGAAAATCAGTTTGCTTCAAAACATTCCAAAAGATTCATGAATTTTTTTTAAATTGAGGGTAAATTTGTTCATGGTTTGCAACTTGACTTCAATTAACTTACTTCAATCCTCTACTTTTAAAGGCAGTGGACACTATTCGTAATTACTCAAAATAATTATTATCATAAAACCTTTCTTGATTTGGAGTAATGGGGAAAGGTAGATAGTACATAACATTGTGAGAAACAGTTCCCTCTGAAGAGCAAAGTTTTCGAGAAAGAATTAATTTTCCACAAATTTGATTTCAAGACCTCAGATTTAGAACTTGAGGTCTTGAAATCAACCATCTGAAAGCACACAACTTCGTGTGACCATGGTGCGACAAGGGTGTTATTTTCTTTCATTAACTCACAACTTCGACGACCGATTGAGCTCATATTTTCACAGGTTTGTTATTTTATGGATATGTTGAGATACACGAACTGTGAAGACTAGTCTTTAACAATTACCAATGTGTCCAGTGTCTTTACGTGACCTACAATTGTACATGCCTAGATTTTATCTTGGAATCTTGATAGGACGGGGCAATTTATATTTTGAAAAAGGCACAATCACTAGAAAATCATAGTCTGTGGGATTTTAATGAATGGTGTACAGTTTTCACTTGAAATGAGAAATGTGTCAAGGGGCACCAAGGCCAAGACCGGGGCAAGGGAGGCCATGGCCTCCGAGTTCGTGTAAATCAACCTAATTGCAAGTAGGCCCTAACGACAGACATTGAGGGCACATTTTGAGGACCGCAGGCCTGTATGCTTCGTTTTTGAAAGGGCAAGGGCACCAAGGCCTTTTTCTCTGTGGCAAAGGGCACCCTATGATGAAATTGTAAATTTCTACAGGAGCATTTCAAGGGCACCAAGGCAATGGCAAGGGGCAACGGAGGCAATCGCCTCCGTTGCCTCTGTGAATTATCAGGCCTGGTCGGACCCCTCTTTTTCCAGTAGCCAGTAACATGGTTTTCTTCCGCCAAGGTTCAATCATGCATGGTTCAAGTTTTGTCGTGGATCTCATGAAATTTAGAAGGGATTTTGATCACAACGTGATCAATAGTGTGTAACAATATTATTCCAAAGTACTTGATTTAGAGTAGCATCACAACACTGATTTTAAGTTTATAGCTTAATGCATTGTTAGTGTGAAATCGTTCAAAAGTTTTGTCAAACTTTTTATATTAAAAAGCTGTACGAATTTCAAATTAGAAGTGAATGTAGTGAAAAAATAAATAAATAAATACAACAGTTACTATTATCATTAAGATATATTTTGGTAGGGATTTTGAGCACGCTGACTGTCATATGAATTGGATTTCTTTCACAGAAAATAAGCAGTGGCGTTAAAACATGGTACCTTAACAATAGTTGCGCAAATCTGTTTTGCACACAAGCCTTGTCATTTAAATTGGTGGAACACGCATCATGTGTCATCCTTTATTTTGCCATGTATATTGCCATGATGCTCAAAACTATAATTTCTGAGCTTTTAATTGAATGTGATAAATAATACTGACAAATAAGTATTTTTAAAGTTCATCATCAGTTTTATCATTATCCATTCACACTGATAATTCAACTAGCCTTCGCATAGCTAACACTAGGTAAATCAATTTGCGAGGATGTTTGTGTTTTTCAAATTTATTTCATGCACAAAATGACATTGATTTGTCCACTTTCTGGCACTGGACTGCACTGTTGACATGGTTAAAGAATTTACAAAGACAGTTTCAAGAAGTTACATAGTTCTAACTAATTTAATGTCAAGTACCTTAAATAATCACCAACCCATGTATTAGGGAGAAAAAAAGGTTTCTTAAAAACATTGCTTAGCACTCAGTTTCTTAGAAAAACTAAGTTGATTTTTTTCCATTCGACCACTGCTGAGTGCTGACCGCCGTGCGTACACCCCGTGTGTAGTGCACAAAGCAACATCGCTTGGCCAAATCTAGCGGGACCAAATACGACCACTCTCGCCACAAAACTTACCTCGAATTTGGGCTCGTAAACAGCATAGAAAGACTAAAATCCATAGTCTTGCCATCTCTTTAGACAACCAGGGTGTCACCTACATGATATCTCGTAGGACTGTAGCATAATTATCCGTGAAAATGGCCCAAAAGTGGGGTGAATATGTTCGCCAAATCCGTATCTTACAGCATACTATGCATGCATTAATTGTACGTACAGTGTATACAGCGCAAACTGTAAGTACAAATCACATAGCGTTTTTATCACACACGGGTATCGTTGTGTACATTAGCAATATGCAAAGATACCACCATATCCTTCCGCCACAGCAAAATTTCCTTCTAAGAACCCACCAAATCGCCACAAAACATCAAAATATCATTCAAGATTCATTTAATCGATTATTAATATATATCATGATGTTTTATAATGAAATTATGAGGTTTATGGGGTTGATTTTGTTTTCGATAAAGTAGTTCTTAATTGTAAGCATGTTTCGTCTTGGAATCACCCAAGCGTGCCCTGTGACCTCTACTTACAATCTGTCACTCTCTTGTGTTCTGTCATTGTGCACGACAAATAGCTCGTGGTGATTGACAGCGTTTATTTTCGTTTTATTGACGAAGAAAACGTGGCTGTGTTTTCTTCCATATTAATTGGTGGTGAATTCCACCACCACACTTTTTCTTGAATAGAGGGGGTTAAATTGATAATTGTGTACGAAGATTTCTTTTTACGGAGTTTGTGCTGGGTTTGGGCTCAATTAATTACACTGTGACGCGTCTTGGGGGTTGGCAGAATGTATAATATACCCAGATAAACGTATGCTACGTAGCGTCTCGTGATGGTAAAACAACCAAGAAAGTCACTAATATCATACAAAGAGTGGGATTTTCACATTATTTTCTCAACCAAAAAATAGCAAAGCGTTTGTTTACTTTGTCTTCATGGGGGAAATTGTCTTTCTGTATTCCGGTATTATGTCACAAAATTTACATACTCTAAGGCCATATAAAAAAAGTGCCAGTTGATCGTCCCCTACCCTTTTTGAGGCCGCACCCTTCTTTTTGAGGCCTATTTTTCAAAGGGACAAATTTTCTGTGTATAACTCCACAATCTTATCCTTCTTGTTTAGACCATTTTTTCAAAAAGACAAATTTTCTGTGTATCACTCCCCAAAAGTGATGGCTTTAAACTAGTGAATCGATGGCCAGTTTGAATTAAATGCTTGTTATAAACAACAAAAAGGGCTCTTTCCTCCTATTTTATGAAAAACCCGAACGATCAACTGGTAGTTTCCTTTTACTCGTCAGCACCCAAACCTTGTTTGCTTTTTTTTTTTTGAGGGGGGGGGGGGGGGGGGGGATACAGAAGGAATGACTGACCATGTACATTCCTGGGCATTTCCTGGCAGGCAAGGCACTCATAATAATGGTCATGGAAAATGTTCACTTTGTAAAAATATAAATTATTTGGAAGGTTGAATTTTAGGCTTGTTATTAATAATAATATACTAGTAATAAAAAAAAAATCATACATTGATTAATGAGAAATTAAATTCGTCAGCTACTCTAAAGCTGTTCATTGAGCTAGCTTACCGAACGTCTGACTACCAACAGAGGGCAGTGTTTATGTTTGGCGAGAAAGGTCTGGCACTACTTTGGAAATCTTTCTTCACAAGTAGGCCCACATGCATGTATGTTTGGCAGAGTTTGCCCCATGATCCAAGTGAATCCTGAAAACATTGTTTCAGACAATGGTTTCAGGATAGAAGTGACTTGCACTTCTTGTGTTGATGATGTCACCGTTGACTTGGGGGTTGTGAGAGTGAATTCCAAGTAAGGTGTCGGGTCCCAGGGAATTCTGCCCCCCTCCCCCCCCCCCCCCCCGCCTCCCAACGGAGATTCTGTCCCCCAATAATGATAATGGCGAACCATGGGTGCTATCGTTTAGCTTCCCTGGGTCGACCCCAGTGTGTGGCGGGTTTTTTTTCCAGGACAAACGCGTGTAATTATCTGCACACGTTCGTCCTGGAAAAAAAAAACGCCACACACCGGGGGTCGACCCGGGGAAGCTAAACGAACGCACCCTATGTACAAACTATATTCTGATAACGCCCTCTTTTGAATCATCCTCCTAGAGCTTACGTTAAAGGAACACGTTGCCTTGGATCGGACGAGTTGGTCTATAAAGCGTTTGTGAAATACATATGGTTGGAAAGATGTCTTAAAAGTAGAATACAATGATCCACACAAGTTTGCCTCGAAATTGCGTGGTTTTCCTTTTACTCTGCGAAATAACACGGTCGGCCATTTATGGGTGTCACAAGTTTGAACCTCGTATATGGCCGACCGTGTTAGTCGACGAGCTAAAAGGAAAACCGTCCAATTTCGAGGCATGTTTGTGTGGATCATTACATTCTACTTTTACAGCATCTTTCTAGTATACCCTTACGCATTTTATTTAAAAAACGGTTACAAACGCTTTTCAAAGACCAACTTGTCCGATCCAAGGCAACGTGTTCCTTTAATTTTCCATGAGGGGACCGACTCTCAGTCGGACAGAATTCCCTGGGATATATATAATTATTCGGTCCCACATGATGTACAATAAACCTGGGCTTCAGAGAGAATGGTGTTTGTTTCAACTCCTACGTGTTGTTAAATAACCATACAACTAAAAACTGTGAAAATTCCACTTCAAAGGTGATAATTTGTCATTTTTGAGTTATTGCCGACATTCTGGAGCGGTTATGTCCACGCAGGAATAATAATCTCGAATTTAAATACAAAATCTGAGAAGCGTTACTGCAGTAACAGTCAACATTCGTATACTGGAAACTGATATCCTTTTTTCCACAACCGCAGTAGTTCAGGTGAAAAGATTCTCAACATTGCATTGTACTATACAAAGCTGATGTACTTTTTACCAAGTAAGTTCGTATTGCCATTAGCCTTTTTGAGGTTTGGTGAACAGTGTAGGAGTACACCGTGTGATTTTGGGTGTAAACAGACACGTTCACCCAAATCTAACAGTGTTGTAGTAGTGTGTCCGCCATATCTCAAAAAGGGTTTTTAATTGTCATAGTAACTACCGATACAGACCCTTTAACGTAGTTGACAACTGGCGCTGTGTTTCCATAACATTGGCCCGTTGTGATTTTCGTCGATACGGTCTACTGTTTCCATTCAAAACCAGTCAGCTTTAGAAAGACTTATAAATCGCTGACTGGGTGAATAGTCAACAAAGTCTACCCTCTACCAAAGACTGGCCACGTCGTCATTCTGTGCCTAGTCGGCAAGCCAGAAGACGAGACGTAGATCTTCAGAAAGGTAAGTTGTCCTGGTCGTTGTCAATGTCATGGGGTTTATACAGGGCAATTTTACAAGCAACTTTGGGGGCAACCAACTGCACTGCATGCAAAAGGAGCACTACACAACTAATCTGTCCAATACTATCTAAGGATTTGAAACTTTAATTTGGAACTTTCGTTTTTCTCCAGAAGACGATCAGAGCATACTGATCGAAACGTCGAGTTGAAACCAAAGGTTCTGTTCAGAACCACCCCAACTCATTTTAGAGATATCATTAAATGGTGTTACTGCAGACCCGTGCTTTGCAATGTTGCCTCCGAGTTGAGTGTAAAAGTTACCTCCTGTGATGTTGTTATAAAACTTTGTCAATTATTTGTGTACTATACAATTCATTGACTCGCATAGACAGCTTCGATGACATTCATACATTTAAAAAGGGAAGAAGTTTTCTAATTATTATTTTCACACAAAAAAACATTAAAAGAAAACCATTTAGATTGCACCAGTTTGTACAGAGTGTTTTTTTTTAACAACCAACGTTGCTGATGCTGATAATAATGCTACTTTGGCTCCCGTGTTTGAACAAGAATAAGGCTGGCTGACGGAACTTGTCATGCTAGAAGCTTCGATGTGTGTTAGCTCTGTATACTCAGTACTTTCCCGAGTCCTGTGAACAAAATATCACAGGCATGTTACTCGGGTGGGATTCGAACCCACGACTCTTGCAATTCTAGAGCAGTGTCTTACCAACTAGACTACCGAGGTTGCCCGTATACAGTGCTACACTCTAAAAACTAAAGAGTTGAATCCAACACTTGCATGAGTTCGGTGACTGACTACACTTTGAAAGTGTTGGATCCAGCATTTTATATGTTAAATCCAGCATTTTAAAGTAGTCTGTCAACAATTTAAGTGCCAGTTTAACATTTAAAAAGCTGATCCAAAAATTCAAAGGAATTGTTTTGAGAAATGTTGAAACAACACTTAAATTGATGAATTAACCCTTTTTGCGTTGGATCACAAATTTAAAATGCTGGATTCAACCAACAAAATGCTGGATCCAACACTTTTAAAGTGTAGTCACTCACCGAACTCATGCAAGTGTTGGATTCAACTCTTTAGTTTTTAGAGTGTAACACACATCGGTGTATGGGTAAAAAACAAAATTAATATTCTTTATCCCCGATGCAAATTTAACATCTATTATGCTAGAAGCTATTTTACCATTCCGGTTTTACACAATCACTTGTTTGTGTTTACCATTCAGGGTCGGCCTAAACGAGCCTACCGTTCTCTGGGTACAGAACGCCCTTGTTTACTGCATTACTAGTGAATAGCACATGAACCTCTTTTGTGTGGCGTTCACCTCTGCATGTGCCACAAGCAATATACAGCACTAGGTATCAGATTTTCAAGTCGCACACCATAATAATTAATTGTCAATAGCATTGTGTGCTGTTTTCAACAAGGGCCAAAGTATGAATAACAATTTGGTCTTTATTGTAGGCTGCAAGACCTTGACCAGCAGGGCACCATTGTAGTAAGCATTGAAATGGTTATGGTAACATAAAATACAAATGCGCTATACGGAACTATAGTTATTATTCAAAAACAAATAATAAGGTTAGAATAAAGTGTTTGCAAACTAAAAAGCTTGATTATAATAATAAGGATCCTATTTGAAAATTCACTCTTTATCCCCTTATTCTCATAGAGTTGAATTCGGCCATCACCCTTTCTGGGCCCCCTTTTCAAGACGACCTCTGCAGGCAACAAAGGGGTTTATCACAACAACAGAGTCTCAACTAGTCTACATTCAAGCCGTGAACCGCGCCCTCAAGAGACTACTTCACAGAAAGTTTAATCCAATACCAAAGTTTCTCTTAGTCTCTTATTCAAGTCGCATTTCAAGCAATGGATAACATACGAATCCATCAAGTTCTAATGGACGACCCTTACTGTCGTCGGATCTTCCAAGGAGTGTTTCCCGTGAACGGACTCCCAAAGAGAGAAGCCCCTTGGCCAAGCGCCTACGTCCTCACCACTAAATCCGTACCGACTTTTGAAATCAACCACTGGGTGGCACTCTATATTACTCCGGATGGAGAAGGGGAATTATTTGATTCCTTCGGGGAACCGCCAAAACATCCAAAGCTTAAGAACTTCCTGCGAAAGAATACAGTCAGGACGATTTACAATCGGGTGGAGTTCCAAGGACCGAGTCCAGTCTGTGGTCACTTCGCGGTGTATTTCTTGCTGGAAAGGTGCCGAGGGATGCATCCTGATTACATAGCCAGTAGGTTTTCTCGAGACGTGAGACAAAATGACAAGTTTGTGAAAAATGTCACAAGGTCACTGTTATCGTCACGGACTTGGACCTCACAATTTTTATGAGGGAATGAGTTTCAAGAATTGAAACTTTACATGCGTGTTGGAAGAGTTGAGATTTGTGGTAACACCGTGTGTAAATCTCTTTGGAGTAATGTTGGTTTTGAAAAGAACAAGTGGTTGACAATCCAACATTTCAATCAGTATGCTATAATCGCCTTCCCCTGGAGGCATCATCTAAGAATTATTTAATGAGCAATGAGTATGCAAGCAGAAAAACAAAAATCAAGAATCTAAACAAGTTTTTCCTTTCTACGTTGTTTATGTTTAATAAACAGTTTTAATATATGAGCTATGAGCTTAAAGGATTTGGGTACTTTTTGTAACACAAAACAAAATGTCCACAGATAAACATTAATCTTACAACGTTTCAAGATAATGATGGTGTAAAGCTTACCTTAAAATATTTCTTGCTGAGGTGCTGTGGTTTTTGAGAAGTGCGTTAAACAAGTCACAAAAATAATTTTCGTCTCAGTGACGAATTTTTTTTTAGCATGTCCACGTCAAACGTTTTTCGTGACATTGTATTACTCATTTCTCAAAAAACTGCAGTACCTCAGCAGATTATAATTTAAGGTAAACTTATTATCTTCAAACGGTGTAAGTTTAATGTAAATCTGTGGACATTGTGTTTTGTGTTACAAAAAGTACCCATTTAAAGGCAGTGGACACTATTGGTAACTGTCAAAGACCAGTCTTCTCACTTGGTGTATCTCATCATATTATTCATAAAATAACAAACCTGTGGAAATTTGAGCTCAATTGGTCGTCGAAGTTGCGAGATAATAATGAAAGAAAAAACACCCTTGTCACACGAAGTTGTGTGTGTTTAGATGGTTGATTTCGAGATCTCAAATTCTAAATCTGAGGTCTCGAAATCAAATGTGTGGAAAATTACTTCTTTCCCGAAAACTACTCCACTTTAATGAGAGGGAGCCGTTTCTCACAATGTTTTATACCATCAACCTCTCCCCATTACTCGTCACCAAGTAAGGGTTTGTGATAATAATTATTTTGAGTAATTACCAATAGTGTCCACTGCCTTTAATTCAAAGTTCACTCATTTTGTTTTCGATCTGCGACATCCAAAACTTTCATAAAAGCCTTGCCACTCTGACTTTTCAAAAGTATTGAGTAGGCCTTATGAAAATGATGTTGTTGAGTGCCTCCATAAGCCCCGGGCCTTAAAGCCATTGGGCCCTTTCGGTAAACAGTATTGTCCAAGGCCCACACTTTGTGTACTACAACTTCTATATCAAATAACAAACCTGTGAAAATTTAGGCTCAATCGGTCATCGGAGTCGGGAGAAAACAACGGAAAAACCCACTCTTGTTTCCGCGCGTTTCGCCGTGTCATGACATGACATGTGTTTAAAATAAATCCGTAATTCTCGTTAACGAGAATTTATATTGTTTTGCTGTTTTCTCAAAAAGTAAAACATTTCATGGAATAATATTTCAAGAGAAGTCTTTC
Source organism: Asterias amurensis (assembly GCF_032118995.1). Lineage (NCBI taxonomy): Eukaryota > Metazoa > Echinodermata > Asteroidea > Forcipulatida > Asteriidae > Asterias > Asterias amurensis. Next base: position 1,652,893 of record NC_092669.1, on the reverse strand, counting down.
ACCATTGCCTTCTGTAAACCCTGTAAGTTATTTGTAAATCTGTGAACTTTCATTTTTTTTCTGAACCGAAAGGGTCCATGGCTTTAAGGCTTCATGGACAACTTGCGTATTGTCTCTCAAAAAGTGATTGAGCGAAGCCTCAACAAAAGTCCTTGCAGATGCTATTACAGTTTTGAAGGATTGTTTCATAATTACATGTATCTATACAAGTAATAAACCACAGCGGAAATTGACTTGGTAAATTTGTAATGACTTTGGGTTTTACAGTTTATTTATTTATTTACATTACATACAGGGATTACTACTATCATGCTATTGCTAAAAAGAAGGGAAAAAAGGAAAACATGTGTTTTCTTGGTTTTTCAGTTTCTACGAAGAGAAAATATGTTCGACCTGGACTTAGTGCATGCACAAAATGCGAGTTGCGTTTACGCTTTGGTCTACTCTATACACGAGTACCACCAAACATGCCACGTGAAGTTTTCACAAACTAAATGGCCGTGTCCGAAACGGCAACTTTGGCTACAGCTACGGCTAGATCAGCGCGTCTGTCAATTCTTCAACACTGGCAGATGCGCTTATCTAGCCGTAGCTTGTGTAGCTGAAGTCACCGTTTCGGGCACGGCTTTAAAGAGCGAGACTTGTCAAGGGTTGTACATTAACTTATTATTGACAAGGGATTACAGCAACAATGCAAGAGTTTAAGTGTCTATGTTTGTGATTTTCTAAATGTCAAAGATTAAGCGATTTTCTTAAAACGTGACAGTTTGGCAGGCAGGGCTGGGGTATTAAAGAGTATCTTGGACTTCTATCTCCATGATAAATAATAATAATAATAACCGTATTTATAACGCGCCTTTTTCCAAAGGATACACAAAGCGCAAGGTGAGTGGGACGAAGTTCGAACCCACAGTATGCTAATCAGTGACGATATCATCATACAACACCTCAATACATAGGCATTTTGTTAATACTGAACTAAACTCTTATAAATAAGATATTGATATCGTTTAGAAAAATGTACAAACTTTACATGAAAGAAGCTACCAATTGTAAAATGGTGACTCATCGGGGTGGGCTGTTTTCTGCGAGTGTTTATTCACACGCAATATCAGAAAGGTTATTTCCCCCTCCTTTATATTGGTTTATATTATCCAATGAAATCATTGACCCTCTAAGGCCAGTGCATGTCTTTAGGGGACCAGTCCAGGGGGAAACCGAGAAGTACACGCAATGTCACACCCACGGGAACAAGTTGTCTCCCATTGCCGCTATACGAAAACAGCATCTTTGTTTTTCCCGTCCACGTTGCTGTCAGATCGTGCCCTCGCCATAGCTGCATGTAGACTACTATCGGTTGATACAGCGCGTTTACGTTTTTTCGCAGTCTCTTTGTTTTTACGACGTATATACAAGATGGCGCACACATTCGCGATGACTACTGCAGATACGATGGCGATACCGCCAAATAACGCTTCACTGGCGGTCCAAATAAAACCCTGCTCTTGTGGTGAATTGTGGCGTCTCGTACTTAAGGCTGGTGGTAAATCTCGCTCACCTGAAACCAAACATACAGATAGAGAATATTAGTCTATGAAGTTTTCACAACTTTAAATACATTTATGTGCATGTTGTATGTAGCAATGCGAATGTACGGTGGTCAACTACCTTTATGCACTCACCATTTATAGCTTGGTCAGTTTTGTACACTTTTGGGTTTTCACTAGCGATGATGTTCACTTCTGTTGTACCTATGGATATTCAAAAAATTATAATTCTTATCATTATTTTGAAGTACGATAACCCAATGGTTCTACGGTCAAAATAATGCATCAAGTGTATGGGATCGGTTGATGTGAAGTACATGGGTAAAGGAAAGTACACAAGATGTATCCACAAGAATGAGTAGAATGTCCATTGATTTTTCTTTTCCAAAACATGGCCTAAGATGATGGGCTCCGGCTGAGACCCCGTCTGCTAGTTTGAAGCCTCGTACCGAAAGCACACGTTTTCAAGATAACGTACGGAGGCAAAGCCGGACGAGCCCATATCACAAGTCGTAGTTTCGCAAAGGCACGTGTCTCCTTTTAAACTCTTTAAAGTTTACCTTTGTCTGGTGCCATCGACTTGTAATTCTTCACAGCTGGCTGTTCTGACGTCACTGGGGCATGGCACACACTCCGCCCATCATTCCCAACTACTTCCGGGTCAACCGGAAGGTCAAATCCAACTGAGGCGACGCACGTGTTTCTGGACACGTCAAACACACAGCCAGGCACGATGCAATCCTGGGAACATCTTGCGTCTGAGCGCTCGGTGCACGGGGAGGCTGGGACCAGACCTTGCTCCTCACAAACGGTGCACGGCAAACATAAATAGTATCTGCAGTTTATTGAGAATTGGGAAAGGAAAATGACAGGCTTTAAATTAATTTCGAAAGAGTTTAAAACTTCTCCAAAGCTAGACACAGGAAGTACAAACATCTTAAAGGTGCAATAAAAGCCACATTTGTAAACCTCGTGGTCATGACGTCATGACATGAAGTTATTTGGGCAAGGGCTCCCTCACTGGTAGGTCAAAAGGAGGTAGTTCATGGGCCTGTCCTGTGCGACGTGTGTACACTACAAAGCTGTACGTTTTCCATGTCTTGTTTCATCCTCGGTTTACTTCTAAGATGGCGACTGGATGACGTCAGAAGTCAATGCATAGTGTCTACAGTAAAACCCTCACAAAGTCAAAAGTCAATGGCTTTCATTTTGGAGGGTGGAGCTCAAACAAGTGTAAAGAGGGGCATTCTAAAATCTTCTAAAATTGTGGGTTAAATTGTTTAATTGGCTAACCTCATCTGGCCATCTGATCTGCGCCGTTCATAGTAGTACCGGCCTTCAACACGTTCGTTGTCTTGTACTTGGATTGCAAACTCACGCCCTCTACGACAAGCTGGATATCTTGGGTACAGCGCCTGCGCGTTGTCTGACGTAGTGACGCCCACACCGACAGCGGATATTGAAGTAGAAGCTATTACACCATTGCAGATAATCCCGATGAGAACTGACGGTAGCAGTAAAGTCAAATTCATTTTTTCTTTGAGAATAAAAAAACAACAGGTAAAGGGTATAAATTTGAGGTTCAAAAACCGCCTTTTGAAGAATTATAGACATTCATTTTGTTTTCACCCCCCCCCACAGATTTTGATTTGAAATGTTCTATTTTATTTTATAGAAAAGCACTTGTCAGCCAACGCTGAATTGAAGTCAAATAACAATTAACGAGTTAAAATTCAAAAAATACAAAAAATTGCTCATCTATAAATCGCGCACTCGTTGTCAGCTGGTGGACAGGAGGAAAAAACTGTGTATTAAAATTTCGGGCCTTTTGAAAGATGTGCTACTTGGTTTGCTCCATTACATTATACTGTTTTTCATTTCATTTTCGTTAATTAATTTCTTGACCCGTTCTTGACTGCTTTTTACTTAAATAATCGCACTTAATTTTGTTTATTTTTCTCTTTTTTCCCTCTAATATGAAAACAAGTGTTGATTGAATTAAATTGAACTTAATTGAACAAAACACAATTGTGCCTAACAAAAGTACACATGTCATTAATGAGTACATGTTTATTTAGCACACGTTTATATTCTTAATCTGATTACAGGGTTCACAAAAGTGTCATTCCATATCTAATCACGCTTCCTAATCATTTTTTGTTTGTGTTTCCATCTATGTGTATCTCTTTTCGACATGCATTGTGGACTTTTTCTTTTCTTTTGTAAGTTACAATAACGCTTTGTATTTTTTATAATATTTTTTTCATCCTGTTTATATCATTGTACCTCGGCTGTTTTGCTGCGATTTTGATGTGTATTAACCAAATTATAAACGATCAAACATCTAAACCAGTGCAGTAAAACTCTTGGGGAGTTATGGCACAACTGGTTCATACTTCATGCAAATGTTTTAAGCGAAGCAAAGTTTCTTATGTCACTGGAGGAAAAAACAGCGTGTACCGATTATGGGTCGACAAATCTTCGCACCGCATTCGAATTCGCAGGAAGAGTGAACCGGGCTTTAAAGGCAGTGGACACTATTGGTAATTGACAAAGACAAGACTTCACAGTATGTGTGTCTCAACATATGCATTAAACAAATAACAAACCTGTGAAATTTTGAGCTCAATCGGTCATCGAACTTGCGCGATAATAATGAAAGAAAACAACACCCTTGTCACATGAAGTTGTGTACGTTTAGATTGTTGATTTCGAGACCTCAAGTTCTAAATCTGAGGTCTCGAAATCAAATTCGTGAAAAATTACTTCTTTCTCGAAAACTATGGCACTTCAGAGGGAGCCGTTTCTCACAATGTTTTATACCATCAACCTCTCCCCATTACTCGTCACCAAGAAAGGTTTTATGATAATAATTATTTTTAGTAATTACCAATAGTGTCCACTGCCTTTAATTAGTCTATGCAACCGTGGCAATGACCATCGCGGATGATAGGTAATTGAGCTCACTGACGTCATTATAATGCACTCCTATAGAAGAAGGTGATGGATTGGAAACTTGGCCTTCCCTCAAACGTGTTGGGAATTTACCTTCAACAATTGAATTAATTTACACGTCAGTGACTTCTCACTTAAAAGTCTAGTCAATCTAAACAAAACAGTCTCTTGCAACAGTCTTTTGAAACCCTCCAAAACAACCCAAGCAAACAAGAAGAAAAAAGTAAGCGGGGCAAATATATGCAAAACAAAATGCTGTTTTCACACTTTTTTCACTTATGTTTGTACACATACGCCCTGGTAGTGGTAAAATTTATATAATCTTTCACATCAAATTTGCGTACAAATGTCTCTTGAAACCCTAAAAAACAAAGTATCACACACAAAAAAGAACAAAGGAAGCACGGGAAATATGCATAATTTGTATAAATTAAAAATAGCCGTTTTCGCCAATATTTTCCTTATTTTGTGTGTGTGCACACGCCCTAATAGTTGTTTAATTGATATCATTGTCATATTAAATTTCCATGGGATTTCAGGGATACGTTCACTAAGTGGGAATGCTGGTCTTTGACAAAATTACCAAACGTGTGGCTTTAAAGACAGTGGACACTATTGGTAATTGTCAAAGGCCAGTCTTCTCACTTGGTGTATCTAAACATAAATAACAAACCTGTGAAAATTTGTCTCAATTGGTCATCGAAGTTGCGAGATATGAATGAAATTAGAAACACCCTTGTCATGTGAAGTTGGTGCTTTCAGATGCTTGATTTCGAGACCTCAAATTCTAAACTTGAGGTCTCGAAATCAAATTCGTGGAAAATTACTTCTTTCTCGCGATAACTACGTCACTTCAGAGGGAGCCGTTTCGCACAATGTTTTATACCATCAACCTCCCCCATTACTTGTTACCAAGTAAAGTTTTATGCTAATAATTATTTTGAGTTATTACCAATAGTGTCCACTGCCTTTAAAGTTGTACGAGGTCTCCGAACCTGCCGTACACTTTGAATAGCCTTTGAATTGATAAAAATGTAAACAAGGCCTCTCAATATAACAACACAAAACGACAACATGCACCTGCAAATAAAACACTTGGTTGAACCCTTAATATTTATAAGTCGTGTATGCCCTCTAAATAATTCAAAAGACCAATCGCATAAAACAAATTGCCTGTCAGATTACAGTGCCTTAAAACGGAAATTTCCACGAGTTATCACATCTTGTACTTTAACATTTCTTTGTTCAAGTGGAACAGACAGTGTTGAGTACCGGATAAGCTTTGTTACTGATGCAAGTGACTTTTGAACATTAAGGTAGGACTGCATAATATTGGCTGTTCGCCAATTGAAGTGTAAGCCGCGCTTTTAAAGTTGGCGAAGCGATCTTTGCGAATTATTCATAAGTCATTGTGATTGTGCAGGATTTACATACCCAAGTTGTTTGCGTGTAAAGTTGTTGACAATGAACCTGAACTTGTCCCGATCTTGATTCTATTGAAATGTCATGTCACCAGAGGTCGCAGTAAGTCTAAGTCAAGTCACAATTCATTATTTCGAAAGTTTAAGTTGAGCCACAGATCATGCCTAGTCCATCGTGATTCTGAATGACATGTAACCAGAGTTCGCAGCAAGTCTAAGTCAAGCCATCCAAGTCATTATTTCACAAGTCGAAGTCAAGTCATAAGTCATTATTTCACAAGTCTAAGTCAAGTCATAGGTCACTATTTCTAAAGTCTAAGTCAAGTCATAGTAAATGCTGAAAGTCACAAGTCAAGTCACAAGTCATTATTTCACAAGTCTAAGTCAAGTCACAGGTCATTTTTTCACAAGTATAAGACAGTGTATAGTCATAAGTCAATGCTGAAAGTTGCAAGTCAAGTCACAAGTCATTATTTCACAAATCTATTAAGTCACGTTACAAGTCAATGCTGGAAGTTACAAGTCAAATCGCAAGTCAAAAACGTATGCCCCTTTACGAAACCATGGCTTTGGCTTTGGATCCGGCTCAGGCTAGCTTGGCCCCGCGGTTGTTTTGACTATTGCGCGTGCTTTGCGTACGTACGCGCTCAGGGCTTCAGACGAGAGAACGGAGCCAGAAGCCGAGTCCAAAGCCGAAGCCGACGTGGGTTTGAAAATGGCCATAGCGATTCGAGTTTGACTAGAGTACAAGTCACATGACTCGAGTCAACAACTCTGCATGTACGTCATGAAGCAATTTACAGGCAACCTCCATTAAGTTTTCTTATTAGTTTTCAATTCAGTTTTCTCTTTATTTTTTTGATGGGTATAATGAGTTACAGCTTTGAAGTATGTCTCGCGTGCTGCCGAAGTGTTCATTTAGCATATTGAGTTAGCCTTGCTCAAGGCAGTCGCATTATTCGCTCCGAAAAGACGCCGCTGTAAACCCACCCGTCTGTGCGTGGTGCGTGTAATCACACCGCATGACCCAACCGTATACACACTGTCACATCGTACGACTACTGTGCACACAAGTCATCCGCACTCTACCACTAACCGCATGCGGAGGCCGTCAGGTCGGCCAAACGGCCGACGCATGCGGATAGTGTACGGGGGCATCGTGTCGTGCGATGTTACGCACAGTGAATACGGGTGGGTTTTTATAATACAGCGGCGGTTTTTTTTTTTTCGGAGTGAATAATTTGACTGCCTTGAGCAAGGCTAATACTGAGTGGAAGTGGTTGCCTTCAAGTTGCTTGAAAAATTGCCCTGTGAGACATGAGCCACCGTATAAAAGTCATATACGGTAAACACCTATCATCCAGTAACAAAGATTCCCATTCGTGCAAGGGTGGCGGGTAGGCTTGAGACCCCTCTTGAGTCCTCTCTCGGGTCAGAAATAACTCCTCGGAAGATCTAACTTGTGTGTATACATTCGGCATTTTACGGTTTTATTGGTTTAAATAAAGGTTACAATAGTTTTTGCCCACGAATATTATATCCTTTAAAATTAGTTTAAACATTTTAATGATATTTTAGAGCGTCATTTTATACTATATTTTAGTTCGACAGTGAGCACCATCGGACTGGTTTCTCTATGTCGTAAAGTCCATTCTGCTTTGGTGACGATTTTAACACTGTTTGGACACATAATTTAATACTCACACTTGTTACACTCAAACGGTGGTCGGCCAACAACCGCTTCGAAATTATCATACAAATTTGTTTTTAGTATAGCACAACAACTAACAAAACAGTTTTACTTGATACATGAGAACAATGTACACATTCAGCTTATAGGTAACATTATAGTAACTTAAAAGTACAATTTGTATGTGTGATAATGATGAAATATATATACATGAAAATGATTACTCACAACAATTCTTAGCTCCAAAATATGACACTGGGAAATTCTTTCTGAAGCAGTAGATAATAATTTTGTGAAATTGTTTTACAAAATTATCTGTCCCGAACCACAAACTCGCCTAAATGATCTTTGATTGAAGACAACAATAACTCAGGAGCAATAATACATCCGAAGATGCTTTGTCAAATCTGCTGTAAACCCTTCTCAAAATTTCTGTCCTCTTTAAAAGAAAAAACCGTACATACTCCTCTGATGTGTAAATGATTATTGATGACTGAAAATAGTTTATGAATTAGAAATCATAAAATAGATTACCCAGTGACCCTTGGTTTGTTTACATCATTTGCATACTGTAGTAAACCGGTAGTTTTCCACGGCCCTCTTGAAGCGTGTAAATATAGTGATATTCGGGCTCAAAGTCTACATATTTTTATGGAAATTACGGGAAATGTACACAAAAGGTATACTAACCATAAATAAGAGAATATATGACATAAAACTAGTTAAAAACAGGGGCTGAGCTTTCGACCCAAACCGGACCCTCTTCACGAACATAAACTATATCCATTTATAGCAAACAGGAAAAAGTATTAAGGGACAGTATCCAGACAAAAGCGGGAGACTTCTTAAAGACAGTGGACACTAATGGTTTGTCAAAGACCAGTCTTCTCACTTGATGTATCTCACCATAATGCAAATAATAACAAACCTGTGGAAGTTTGAGCTCAATCGGTGGTCGAAGTTGCGAGATATTAATGAAAGAAAAACCAACCTTGTCACACGAAGTTGTGTGCTTTCATATGCTTGATTTCGATACCTCAAAATTCTAATTATGAGGTCTCGAAATCAAATTCGTGGAAAATTACTTCTTTCTCGAAAACTACTCCACTTCAGAGGGAGCCGTTTCTTACAATGTTTTATACCATCAACCTCTCCCAATTACTCTTTACCAAGTGAGGGTTAATGCTTATAATTATTTTGAGTAATTACCAATAGTGTCCACTGCCTTAAAAATTACAAACAATATTCAATATAATATATCACAATTAGTAGTAGGGGAGATGGCCTTAGCTTTCGATCCACATCAGACCTTTGTCAAAGGCATACACAAACACAAACATAAACTATATCCATTTAAGCAAACAAGATAAGCAAGGGAGTAAGGGAAGGGATCCAGAAAAAGCGGGGAAATTGTAGCCAATCAAAGTTTCTGTTTTATAAACACATGGTTGCTGTGAACCAATAGGAGTAAAGTGGCGAGGACAAAAGGATTGTCAGTAATGAAAAGGTGGATTACTGGATCAAAAATTATAATAGTAAAAAGCAGGATTGTTTTTACAGAACCTAACATCAAACCAGTCACTCATTTGTACGTTTTACAATTAAAAACATTGGTACTAAACCAACAATTCCAGCAACATTTTTATTTATAATGGTTAAAACAAGTAGGAGACATGGCCTTAGCTTCCGACCCAAACCGGAGCTTCGCAAAGGGTCTACTTAAAGGACACGTTGCCTTGGATTGATCGAGTTGGTCTTTGAAAAGCGTTTGTATAACCGTTTGTTATAAAATGCATAAGGGTGGAAAGATGTTGTAAAAGTAGAACACAATGATCCACACAAACATGCCTCGAAATTGCACTGTTTTCCTTTTACTTCGTCGACTAGCACGGCCGGTCATTATGGGAGTCAAATGACTCCCATAAATGGCCGACCGTGTTAGTTCGCAAAAAAACAAGGAAAACCACGCAATTTCGGGGGAAATTTGTGTGGTTCATTGTATTCTACTTTTCAAACACATTTAAACCACAAAATATGCATTTTATAACAAACGGTTACAGACGCTTTTTATAGACCAACTCGTCCGATCCAAGGTAACGTGTCCCTTTAAAGGCAGTGGACACTATTGGTAAATACTCAAAATAATTATTGGCATAAAACCTTGTTTGGTGACGAGTAATGGGGAGAGGTTGATGTTACAAAACATTTTGAGAAACGGCTCCCTCTGAAGTGCCATAATTTTTTAGAAAGAAGCATTTTTCCACGAATTTGATTTCGAGACCTCAGATTTAGAACTTGAGGTCTCGAAATCAACCATCTAAACGCACGCAACTTCGTGTGGTAGGGTGGTTTTTTCTTTCATTAATATCTCGCAAGTTCGATGACCGATTGAGCTCAAATTTTCACAGGTTTGTTATTTTATGCATATGTTGAGATACACCAACTGTGAAGGCTAGTCTTTGACAATTACCAATAGTGTCCACTGCCTTTAAGCACAAGCACAAACATATCCATATTATAGTTTAAAAAAAAGAGGATTAATAAATCGAGGGAAGGCGTCAAGAACAAAGTAGGAGGATTACAGCCAAAGAAAGCTATTAATCTACAAATAATGGGGCGGCAACAAACCAATCAGTGAAAAGTAGCGAGGACAAAATGGTTAATGCATTATTAGGAAAATGAAAGCGTGGATTCTTGGTACTTAAAGGCAGTGGACACTGTTGGTAATTTCTCAAAATAGCATTGTTAGCATAAAAGCTTACTTGGTAACAAACAATGGAGAGCTGTTGATAGTGTACAACATTGTGAGAAACGGCTCCCTCTGAAGTAACGTAGTTTTCGAGAAAGAAGTTATTTTCCACTAAAATAATATTTGAATTTGATTTCGAGACATCAGAATTAGATTTTGAGGACCCCAAATCAAGCATCTGAAAGCTAAGCAGCTTCGTGTGACAATGGTGTTTTTCTTCCTTCTCGCACAACTTCGACGACCAATTTGGTTCGAATTTTCACATGTTTATTATTTTGTGCATATGCTGAGATACACCAAGTGGGAATACTGGTCTTTGACAATTACCAATAGTGTCCAGTGTATTTGAAGGCGATAACTGCATCCAGGGTAATAGGGGAGTATGAAAAGACATGATTAGAGGGCAAGCTGCATCATAGATAATGCAGTTAACATTCGTTGGAAATGGGGAAATATGATGATAGGAAACCCTGTAAAATTGGGAATTGGTTATAGAAGAACAGAATCATTGATAAGATAATATACAATTCATCCCAAAATCATTTTAAAAATGTACCCAGTCAGTTTCCCTTATGGTTTATTATTTGGTGTATATATAATATACAATATACAATACACAATAATTATATAATATAATATAGATAATCAATATGCTGTGCAGCACATAACGTGTTAATAGGCAATGTGAAATGTGACAAAACTGGACTTTGTTATTTTACACTTTAAAATAATTCTTAATTACCTAAAACTTTATTTAGACACAAGATAATTTTGATACATTTTCTTTTCACAAAACCTCAGTACTAGTTCTACATTTTGATATCAAAGTGCTTACATAATAATTCACGCAGTACGTATTTATTGTATATACGATTTGTAAAGCAATGTATGTGGGACAAAAGGGCTGGACCACGTGCGAGATCGCATGGAATCAGAACAAGTTGCCAATACTCCCCTTGCATGCATATGACGTCACATTCTCAAAACGCGCATTCCATGAGGGCAAAAAGCGCCCTCACTGGCGCAAAAGGAGCCAAATCATTAGACTTACTGGTCCCCTGTTCTTATCCGCATGAACAGGGACAGGTACTTGTTTTTAACAGAACCCGCGATATCATTTGATACAACGTTCAATGTATAACAGTTGCTTCGTCCTTCGGATGGGACGCAAAGCCGTTGGTCCCATGTGTTGTGTAAACGCATGTAAAAGAACCCTGCCAGTGCACTTATCGAAAAGAAAAGGGGTTCTCTTGTCGGTAGATACGTGCGCTATATGAGACTTCGATACTGTTATTATTGTTATTATGATGTTTTATACGCTTACTTCCAACGATCTCCCTCTTTTGGCCTCAGTGAGGGCGCTGTTTGATTGTGTGACGTCATGTGCAATTACAGACGCGGTATAAGGCATTACACTTGTTTGGCAGCTTTGTATCTGTGACGTTTCACCCGAACCTCGCTCTGATGTTTTTCACCACGCGTTTGGATTCGAGTCGAAAGCGCCTATTCGCCGTGCCATATATAAACACATTGATGACACTGTTCAGAAAGGTGATGTCTTTTAGAACGAACAACGCAGAGACTAAGTTGGCGTGATGGTGAGACTTCTGAAAGTCCGTGAACAAGGTTCCGAGGGCGTAGACCTTCAGACAAGCAAACGGAAACCACAGAATGAAAAACGTAAGAGTTGTGATTAACAACATTCTGGTTATGCGAGCCTGGTTTGTGCCGCCAGGACGGCGATGAGCTTTGCACCGGTCGGTCCCCGAGCGTTGTGTGCTAGTTGAGGCGACGCCGTAAGCTTCATTTGAGCCTTGTGAGTTTTTAGTTGATGGGAGGGACGCTCCACCGACGTCGGGCCGTTTGGCGGCCCATACTGCCCCTGGATCGTGTGCGTCTGACGCAACGTTGTCGGCAATAAACGAAACACGTTCCTTCACAATAGGACCAGCTTTGCTTAAACGTACTCCATGTTGCATGGTGTGGGGAACCACCTCACGCGACTCAACTTGTCCCCGTTTTTGTAAAAACACAAAGATACCAGAGTACAAAACAGTGACGATCAGAAGCGAAGTGGCGTAAATTGAAAGCGGTATCGCTTTCACGATCGCCTGGTCGAAAGTGTCAACTCCTCCGTTGCGGTCGGTTTGGATTTTCAGCACCACCTCTGGAATTATGCCGATAAAACCAACAACAAAGCACATAGCGGAGACTATTTTCGCCCTTAGGAGCGTCATTGTGCGCCGTAAGGAACGACATACGGCGTCAAATCGGTCGAACGCGATCGCCGTCGTTAACAATGCCGTCGAGTACAGCAGCCCAACACCCAAAAAGTAAATAGAACTGTCAAGGTCGTAAGCTAAAAAATCACGTACAGATGCGATTACTATTGCGTCCGCAAACTTTAACAAACACATCAGGAGATCGGCCACATCAAGGGAACCAATGAACACACGGGTGCTTGTCTTGATACCGCTTGCCCAGTAAACGGACACAATCATCAGATTGCCCGGAACACCAATAAGGAAAATCACAAGCCATAATGTAAACGCTGCCCATCTTGTATATTCTAACTTGTAAACGTACATATATAACGACATATCGACAGTAGTTGCGTTCATATCTGCCATAGCAAAGCCTGCTATAACGGCGTTTTCGATTTAAACGTTATAAACGTGTTCAGTGTAAAGTCTATTCAATGCGGTGATAATATTAGGCTTAGCGGTTGTTTCTCAACGAGAACACCTTGAATCAGTCATCATCTGCTTCTCAGCTGAAATCAAATGTTTTGCTGAAAGATCAAAATGTCCAGTGGACTATTTGCGCAATGCTCCGCTAGCCCGTTGATCCTAACGTCTTGAATTGAAGCAATTACAAAACGACACTCCAATGTGTTGTTTTTCATGAGATGAGATAAGTGCTTAGTTAGTAAAAACAATGTTCACAGAATCATTCAAACGAACATAATCAAATCAAAATGCTACATACGAATGTTGAGTTTGTATCTCTTAAGACAATTCTTTCCGGGAATGATGAAAACTCTACTCGACTGGCAGGCACCCTCGAGCAAAAACACGCCGGCTAGCGACGCAAAATCACCGCCCGAAGACAAACACAAATCACGCTTGTGCTCGACCGAAAATGCAGACTGTATGGTCAAATCCATGGCTTTATATGAACAAGAGTTATGTAACATTTTAATGAGATCAACATCACGCCCCATGCTTCGTCCACAGATGCGGGACGAACCTCCTCATTATTTTGGTCACCGATAGCCAAGCAAATGGGTCACCTGCTTACTTGTCACTGGAAAATCAGATCGAAAAAAGAAACTTAATCACGGGTTTTAAAGGGTTTGCATACGTTTGGTTTGGGGTTGACTGCATTATGGGCCCCTGTCTTGATCCGCAAAACCGCACCTGTTATTCAGATCCAGTGATTCCATTGGCTACAATGATATAATTGGACAAATTAACGTGCAGTGACGTGTGCTTTTCAAAGATGCCCAAACAGTACAATCCTATTACGTCCGCAATCATACTTGACTGCGTACCTCTATGTGAAATGAATTTTGGTGAAATGTACACGCCGGCTGGAGGCAGGTCTCTGGTGTTACTCATCACGAGCCTCGAAGTGTGACGTCATCTGTTCAGGCTACTATGGGGATACTTTTAAAACGCTGACGCTGGCGGCAGCAGACATATCGGTCCTTTTTGCGGCTCTGCCCCGTCCTTCATTTTGTGTGTTTAAAGGTCCACAAAAGGATAGTACACGTGTTCACACAGCTTCGAACAATGATGAGGCAGGTAACCGATTTTGTCTGATGTGTTAATCATTCTCTCGTCCTTAGCAAATTTTTGTCTCTTTAAATTCACCCAAACCTCGCTCTGATGTTTTTCACCACGCGTTTGGATTCGAGTAGAAAGCGCTTGTTCGCCACGCTATATATAAACACATTGACGACACTGTTGACGAACGCAGTGTCCCTAAGAACTAACAACGCCGACACTAAGTTGGCGTGATGGTGAGACTTCTGAAAGTCAGTGAACAAGCTTCCGAGGGCGTAGATTTTCAATAAAACAATCGGAAACCACAGAATGAAAAACGTAAGGGTGGTGATTAACAACATTCTGGTTATGCGAAATTGGTTTGTGCCGCCAGGACGGCGAACACTAGGCCGGTTGGTCCCCGGGTGCTGTTCGCTAGTTGAGGCGACACCGTTGGTTGATGAGCGTGGCGCTCCACCGACGTCGGGCATCCGTATGGCGGTCATTACCGTCCCTGCGCCGCGTGCGTCTGACGCATCGTTGTCGGCAATAGACGCAGTACGTCCTTCGCCGCCGACAACAGACGCACCAGTTGTGCTTAAACCTACTCCATGATGCACTGCTGGAACATCACGCGACTCAACTCGTCCCCGTTTCCGTAAAAACACAAAGATACCAGAGTACAAAACAGTGACGATCAGAAGCGAAGTGCCGTAAATTGCAAGCGGAATCGCTTTCACGATCGCCTGGTTAAAATAGTCGAATGCCCCGTTGCGGTCGGTTTGGATTTTCTGCACCAGCTCTGGGATAATGCCGATGAAACCAATAATAAAACACAGAGCGGAGACGATTTTCGCCCTTGGGAGCGTCATCCTGCGCCGTAAGGAACGACATACGGCGTCAAATCGGTCGAACGCGATCGCCGTCGTTAACAATGCCGTCGAGTACAACAGGCCATTACTCAAAAAGTAAACAGAACTCTCACGGTTATACGCTAAATAAAACGGTACAGATGCGATTACTATTGCGTCCGCAAACTTTAACAAACACATCAAGAGATCGGCCACAGCGAGGGAACCAATGAGCGCGTGGGTGCTCGTCTTTATCCCACTTGCCCAGTAAACGGCCACAATCATCAGATTGCCCGGAACACCAATAAGGAAAATCACGAGCCATAATGTAAACACTGCCCATCTTGTATATTCTAACTTGTCAACGTACAACAAACTCATACCCACAGTAGTTGCGTTGATATCCGCCATTTCAGAGCGTGCCGGTGCAAATGTGTTTAATACAAAGTTTATTTCGATGCGACGAGACCTTGTGATGAGTTCTTTTCAACTAGACGAAATCCAGAAAATCCGAAGTCCAAGGTTATGCGCGGGAAAAGAACACTTTGCAGTCTGTCCCGAACAGTAGCAACAGCGCAGTGCTTTGGTTTTGATGTGAGTTGATTCCTTACCTCTTGAATTTTATACGACGACAGCAGCGTAGGAGGACACGTCAAATTGTTTTTTTAATAAGCACTTACTATGAGAAATGCAAGATAGTAGAAGTAATGTTCACTGATTCGAATAAATGACACAACAGTTTTGCTTGTCCCAGGCTGACTCTATGCTTTATGTAAAGACAGTGCACTCCGTTATGATTGCGTCATGTATAGCGGGCACACTGTGGGGAAATTAAGAAGCTCTACTATATCAAAATAATTAGATTTTAGCTATAATTTTCACTCCTTCGAGAATGCTCATTGGCTTAAAGGCCCGTAGCTAGGCCTCAATCAATATTATATATCATAAATGCAAGGTAGGAGTATACTATTCACGAGATGAAATCTGGACTGTTCCATTACGCAAGGCCGGCCACGTGCTAAAACTCACACACGATTCTTGCTATTTACTTTTCTTTTCATAACAAACAGGAAAGAGACACAGCAACTTGTTCACCCTCACTCTACCCGCCGCCCCTCACCTCTAAACAGCGTTGATGACTCCATGAAAGACACAAACCTCATCCGCCGTTACACGACCTTGACTCGTCAAAGAATCAACCGAGGGGCTACGATCCCGGCATTACCTCGTTGCCCCCCACCCCTTCCCCCTTTCAATGCTGGCTCTCGTTGCACGGTCTTCTGCGCTCTAGTCATCATTGAGCAGGGAGCCGGGGAGATGGGGGACGGGGAGAGAATGTTAATTGTAAGGGAAGTGGACAGGGAATGTTTATTGTTATGTTGGGAATGGGTGGCCAAAGCACTCCGACCGGGATTGTAGACTTATTTGAAATGTTTCTTATTTGACATTTTTCTTGCTATTTCATGGGGTCTCATGCAGGAAAAGCTGATTTTTTTTTTGAGATTTTTTTACCGATTATTTGACGGGGTAAACTCCCCTTTTTTTGTTTACAAACGTACTGCTGACCTTTTGTCCGATTGCGTCATCGAAGATAACGGTAGACTTGTAAGTGAGCTTGGAAACCCCGCATGTCTAAGACCTCCTACAAACAATGACACAAGAAAAGAACAACATGTATAGGTGTGAATTTGTTTTAGAAGTTATTTAGTTTACCTAAAAACCACATTAATTATCAGCTTTTCTCAGGAAACGTGTCGTAACTGGATCGTCAATGAACCCAAATAGCAATAAAATGCAACAACATCGGTGCATATTGGTAACAAAAAAAAAAAATGAAAAAAAAAACGTTTTAAATGATTACTCAATTAGGAATTGTTGGTGTGTGGGACATCTCGACGTTTCGGTCGGAAAGATCAGATTTCTTCAAGAATTTGAAACACCGACTGCCGCTTTCAGACTATGGATTAGAACGTCTGTACTTACAATGTTTATTCAGGAAGCTAGGGGCGGTAGTGAAACCAACTCTCCGCTCTCTCATTTCCAAACAATAACCGGCATGTCTGCTGCCACCTAGCGTCCTCAATAAGAATCCCTCTGTTCCCAATAATTAACTCACCAAATCATTTTTCAGTATGAGGTCGAGTTGACTTTGCAGTGACGAGAAGGTAGGCCGCAACTTGGGTGTATCATTCCAGCATGACGTCATAATGCGATACCTGATGGGAGAGGAATGACGACTAAAATGATGGTCGAGTCTAAAATGGCGGCTACTGCTACAGCTACAAGCTAGAACGCTGCGTTCGTAGCCGTAGCTGCAGCCGCCATTTGGGGTGTGCCCTTTTTACGAAGCTTAATCTTTAGTCTTTTCCTTTTTGTCTCATCGCAAGAGGGCACTAGTTTGAACATACCGCAGAACTCTTGCGAGAACTTGCGAATGGAAGCAATTTTCGTCACTAAAAGCAAACGAACAGCAGGAACGTCTTGAAGCAAGACTACAGTAGCCCGGTCTTTATATAATAAGTGCAAATTTTACTGTAAACTAATAATTTTGTTTCAGACTTACAGATGTTTCCCGCAGTGTATCGGCTTAGGCAGTCTGTTGCCGCTTTTAAGGTAGTCGATGACGGCATCTGTTGATTTGTCTGGAAATGGCATGGCACCTAAAAATTGGAACCACGAAAGTGGTTTAAAGTTACTTCTTGTCTTGCCGAAAAAAGGTAACTTACTTGTCTCAGTATGGCGCCCATCATACCGTTCACTACTCACAATATTGCAAAAAGAGGGCGCCTTTTATACATTATGGTACGGTTGTAATTATTGTTAAAGGCACTGTACACGTTTGGTAATTGTCAAAGACCAGTCTTCTCACTTGGTGTATCTCAACATATGCATCAAATAACAAACCTGTGAAAATTTGAGCTCAATTGGTCGTCGAAGTTGCGAGATAACTATGAAAGAAAAAAGCCCTTGTCAAACCAAGTTGTGTGCTTTCAGATGCTTGATTTCGAGACCTCAAATTCTAAATCTGAGGTCTCGAAATCAAATTCGTGGAAAATTACTTCTTTTTCGAAAACTATGTCACTTCAGAGGGAGCCGTTTCTCACAATGTTTTATACTATCAACCTCTACCCATTATACTCTTTACCAAGTAAGGTTTTATGCCAATAATTATTTTGAGTAATTACCAATAGTGTTCACTGCCTTAATAACAAAACTTGAATTCAGATCTTTTGTCTTGGGTTGATTTTCAAAATGCTTATTGTAAAAGCTGTATCTTTATTTAACTGATATTAAGTCTACACAGTCTTAGGCCGTGTCCGAAACGACGACTTCGGCTACAGCTACGTCTAGATCAGCGCGTCTACCAGTGTTGGAGAATAGCAGACGCGCGCGATCTAGCCGTAGCTGTAGCCGAAGTCGCCGTTTCGGACACGGCCTTACCTAAAGTGACGAGTTCCCATAAAAGAACCCCGAAAGACCATACGTCACTCTTTGTTGTGTACATATCGTTTAAGAGGCATTCCAGGGCCAACCAGCGAACAGGAACTGCACCCTACAAATAACCACACACACAAAGTTGAGTTACTTTTAAGTATTGTTTGAAGCTTTGCATGGTGTGGAGAAATATGGAGAAACTATAAATAAATAGTAAACTTGTGGATGGGTACAACCATGTGTAAACAATTTTTGCGTGATTGTTGGCTCTGAGAAGAGCCGATTTGGTCTCGACGTTTCGAACAGTATACTCTGCTCGTCTTCAAGAGAAGATACTTTTAGTTCGCCAGAGGGCGCTATTGCTTGCTCTGAAGAAGCGCTGTGTATTGAGAGAGTTGCGACATAGAGCAAGTTCGAGTGTGCACAATGGTTAACTAAAGGTTGACCATTTGCACTCGAACCCAGGCTGGTCGACCATTGGTTGACTACTGTGGTCGACCATTTGGAACCAGCGTCGAGCCCATGGTTTCTTCACTGGTCCCAACAGCATGTTCCATTCTAACATGTGTAAAGCGCAGAGGGGAACTAGTGACACTGTAGCGAAAAGGCGGAAGGTTGACTAGACTTCCAAATGAGTCGTTCGAGTGAGTGCGTCACTGCGCATGTACGTTGCTGGTCAGTAGTCAACCACGGGTCGACTAATTGTGCCCACTCGAACTTGCTCATAGAGGGACCAGTTTGTGTTGGTCACGTGGTTGCTGGATCATGCACGCCATGTTGTCTCCAAATGCAGCACAACCCAATGGGCAGACAAGTCTGGCACCCTGTGTTCGCCCGTGCGTTTTGGGGGCACAAAGTGGCTTCTAGTCGCAAGCTGTAGTAAGTCTCCCTATATAAAGCTCTGCTCTTTATTCCAGTAGTAATTTTAGGTCAAAAAATGCACGTCCGCAGTGCGCACACAGGGTGCTAGACTAGACTGCAAAGTTGAGTTGGACCAAAAATGGCGTCCAGCAAACACGTGACTTAAAGAAAACTAGCCCCTCTGTGTTGCAAAGCTCTCAAAACACAGTTCTGCTTTATTATATCATCTCGGATTTGGATGTAAACACTTCAATATTGTTGAAGCCATCAGCCATGGTAAAGCAAGGCCGTGTCCGGAATGCCCGCTACAGCTACGACTACGGCTAGATTTCTGCGTCATCATGCTTTGAGGTATAGGACGTCCTCAGTAACACCCTTAGCAACAGCTGTAGCCGTAGCTGTAGCCGTAGCTTTAGCCGCCGATGCGGATACGACAAGAGTCCCTACTCACCCCAGACACCATACTGTATACGTCATTAGATTCCGTGACGTCACGCGCCAAACCGAAATCACACAATTTGCACACTAAACCCTCGGCTAGGAGAACGTTGCGTGCTGCGAGATCGCGATGAATCAACTGTAGTTAAATGGAAGGTATACGTCTGGAAATCACTCTTGCGAGGGCACTTGACACTATTGGTAATTACTCAAAATTATTGTTATCTTACAAACTTACTTGGTAACGAGCAATGGAGAGCTGTTGATAATATAAAACATTGTAAGAAACGGCTTCTGAGAAACGCGACCATATTTTTTGAAATGAAGTTTTAACATTTTAGTTTTGTTGTTTAATACATCTAAATTTATATAGGAGTAGATAAATCGAACTGTTCCAATAACCAAAGGTATACTTTGCATATAACGGGAAAACATGTTTGTTCTTTACTTGTGTAGGACGAAAAAACACAATGTCCACACATTTACATTAAACTTACACGGTTTGAAGATAATGATAGTAAAAAGCTTCCATGAAAATATTACTTTCTGAGGTGCTGGGGTTTTTGAGAAATGAGTAAAACAATGTCATAAAAATAATTTTCGTCTCTGTGATCATGAGACGAAAATTATTTTAGCATGTAAAAACGTATTTTCATCACATTGTTTTACTTTTCTCAAAAACTACAGCACCTCAGCAACTAATACTTTAAGGTTCGCTTTCCACTATCATTATCTTCAAACGGTGTAAGTTTAGTGTAAATCTGTGGACATTGTATTTTGTGTAACAAAAAGAACCCAACTCCTTTAAGACAGATGCATTAACATTTTTGCAAATTGAAAGTTTAAATAAACAATGGGAACGATACCAATCTGAATCATCAGCAAAGAGGGTATTTTAACTCCATCGTATTTTAACTTTCACTCTCATTCGAAGGTGACATGCCAAGCGTACAGAGCTTACCAAGGACAAACTATCAGACAAAAGTGACCAGTTACAGGAAATGGTAATAACCCAATAATAAAATACTGATTTGAATACTGTTTTTAACAAGTATAAGATTTTGAACTGTTTCACAGTGACAATGCTAATAATATACACATCTTTCAGTTACAAAACATCTTTAAACTATAATTTTATGTTATAAATAAATAACTTAAAGTCATGTATAAAATTGATAATGCTGATGACGTGACATGATCTCCACGTGATTTTGTTTCTGCACAATAATGCAGGGCTATGCTATTCCATTAGAAAAGCACAAAGAAAGCATGAGATACACCAAGTGAGATACTTGTCTTTGACAATTACCAAAGGGGCCCAGTGCCTTTAAAGACACTGGACACTATTGGTAATCTATGGTGGCCCTGAAGGGACATCGCACATCGCAAATATCTTTGCAAATATTTGCGACATCGCAAATGTTTGCAAAGATATTTGCAAAGATATTTGCGATGTGCGATGTCCCTTCAGGGCCACCATAGTAATCACTGTTAGCATACAAACCTACTTGTTAACGATCAATGGAGAGCTGTTGATAGTATAACAGGTTGTGAGAAACGGCTCCCTCTGAAGTAACGTAGTTTTCGAGAAAGAAGTAATTTTCCACCAAAATATTTGAATTTGATTTCGAGAGCTCAGATTTAGATTTTGAGGTCTCGAAATCAAGCATCTGAAAGCACACAACCTCGTGTGACAAGGGTGGTTTTTCTTTCATTAATATCTCGCAACTTCGACGACCGATTGAGCTCAAATTTTCACAGGTTGATTAGTTTATGCATATGTTAAGATACACCAAGTGAGAAGACTGGTCTTTGACAATATTATTACGTTCATTCTCAACAGTGTAATAGTTATGATTTTTCGTATTATTACTACCCATTGTTTTGCATCCCAGCCTATCACAAGCTTTGCTTTAATGGGCCATGCCTCCAGAAACAATTTTCAGTCTTGTAAAATCCTATTGTTTGTATTTATATATTGTGTTTGTATTGAACTAAATGTTGATTGATTTGATTTGATTTGATTTGATTTGATTTGAAGGATTTGAAGGAAAGCTTTACACTCACATGTTTAGATGCTATATACTCCATACCGTTAGCAACTTGGAAGGCGAACGTGAGTAGACGTACTGCGCTCACTGCCTCTTTCCCACGCCTGGTCTCGGGTGGTTGCATGCTCCAGGCTTTACGTTTACGTTTAAGGAACGCCTCCAGCGTTCCGTTTGGAACGAACTCCATTATCATGTAGAACGGTTCTGGAGATTTAGGGTTAAACAAAGACAAATAAGTAGAGCGGGATTCGAACCAACGACCTCCGGATTAACGTGGTCTGTATACCAACTGAGCTATCTAGACCTATGTAGGCGGTCTCCCTATTTTGTCAATATGTTTGTTTAGGGGTGCCAGTCAGAAGCCATACAACTGTTAACTGCTGTGTAGCCAGGGATCACACCCAAGTTTACGATACCACCTTGAAAGCGGAAGCCAGGGTCCAATTTCGAAGAGCTGCTAATCACAAACAACTTGCTTAGCTTGAAATTACTTCATTGATAAAAACAGTATTTATACATACCAAATTTCCACGTGATTTTCAGAATAAGCAAACAAAAATACCAGTAACAAGCACTATGCAACACATGGAAATTTGGTTTGTAATCCTGCTTTGATCGAGGAAGAAATTATCTACTCCACGGCAGTAGAATAAAGCAAGACAGTTCCCTAAGAACAACTCTACCTGGCAAGTAGATACACACATGGTGTTACCGCAAACCAAATATATATTGATACAATGCCTCAAATCCTATATAAGAAATTTCATGCTAAGCAATTTTTTTGTGCTTAGCAGCTCTATAAAATTGGGCCCAGGGGATCACCTGAAGGGGATGCGACTTTTATTTAAGATATTTAAATATCTACAATATTTGGGCACAGATCTGTATGGTTGGAAATGAAACAAGATGGCGACCCTTTTTTTTAAAAGCTTACCTACTCTTGTGCAGCAACCCAGAAATGACACAACGTAGGGGTGAGATTGGAGTGACTGGAATATTTGTAGTTCGTTCATAAAATCGGCCACAGTTGAAAAATTTTCCCGGCCTGGAATAAAACGTAAAAAACAAAAACCGAAAACAAAATACAGTTTCAAGTGATTACAAATTTGTATTCAAATTTTAAGTCTTCGGCTAAGGACCGGAACACACTAATTATGTTAAAAAGGTTTTGGTTTTGTCATTTAAGAAAATTCTCCAAATGGCCGACATCGACTATACACCATTACCGAATTAACAAATAAGTTCAACAAAATAATAGAGTAAATTTCACAAAAGTTGTATACATTTGATGGTTTAAGCGGCAACTGTTGTGTCATTTAAGAAAATTGGCCAAAGTGTCTGACATCGACTTTGCCAGTAAAAAAATAAGTTTCAACAAAATAGAGAATAAGTTTCACAAAAGTTGTATACATTTGATGGTTTTAGCGGCAACTGTTGTGTCATTTAAGAAAACTGGCCAAGTGTCTGACATCGACTCCCGAGTAAAAAAAAAAGTTGCAAATAGAGAGTAAATTTCACAAAAGTTGTATACCTTTGATGGTTTTAACGGCAACTGTTGTGTCAACTCCATCCCGGAGAATCCCGTGAGCCACTGCCTTGCGGACCTCGCCGAACTGCCCTCCCCCTAGCTCCGCTTGGAGCGTCAGTCTGTGCCGCGGAAATTCAAGCTTGGAGTCCGCGAGTGCTGGACGAACATCAGGGCGAGTAAGGGTACCAATTGGCCTACTGCTTGATTGGGGATGGTCCAGCTGAAAAGACGGTATGGGAGACAAAAAGGAGGTTTTAAACCCTGAATATATTAAAATGTTCATTGTCTTTACCCTCACACGCATATCTTAACATTCATGCATGACGTCATAATTCGTCATAGGCGCACGTCCGCCACCACTTGCAATGGCCGCGCTTATTGTCTCGTTTTGAGTTAGAATTGTGACGTACTAATTTATAAATATAGGGTGCGTTCGTTTAGCTCCCCTAGGTCGACCCCAGTGTGTGGCGTGTTTTTTTTTTCCAGGACAAACGTGTGCGGATAATTACCCACGTTCTTCCTGGAAAAAATAAAACCGCAACACACCGAGGTTGACCCAGGGAAGCTAAACGAACGCACCCATTAAGAGAGGCGTATTGTACACCAGTCAGTTCACATACAACGATATCCCAAACTGGACCATTCCACACGCGCTCAAGAGGGGGTGATCAATCAAGAGGGGCCATTGGTTTGGTTATAACGGGGCAGGGGTCGATTTCACAAAGAGTTAGGACCAGTCCTAACTTAGGACTAGTCCTAGGAGATATACAAATTACATGGATAGTCCTAAGATAGTCCTAGGATAGTCCTAAGTTTGTCCTAACTCGAGATAAGACTAGTCCTAACTCTTTGTGAAATCTACCCTAGGATACTTTGCCAGCACCCTTTCCTACAAAAATCGATGTCAATCAATGGTAAATGAAACAGATTAAAATTACTCAATTTAAAAAAAATAATAATAAGCTCAAATTAAACCAGATAAATACATGGGCGTGTTGAGAATTAATATCATATTTAGATAAAAGAATCGTTGATAAAATGGAAGCCTCTTAGCCTTTGGATAAAGATTGTCAGAATCCTATTTTTTACATTATTTTTTTGTATGTAACTTTTAGCTCTACTTAAGTAACAAATGACGTTCAAGCGTGTTTCACTACAAGTAAATTACCCTTTGTGGGGTTGAAATCATGTCAGTTGACAGCCTCATGTCTACAGCTTGACGTTTCGTCACTCGGTGTTCATCTCTTCTTCCTCGTCTCTTTGCAATGATACACCACAAGAAAACAACAACAAAAACTACGACAAGTGCAATACATGAAGAGATGGTTGGTGTAATCCATGATATAACTGGTGACTCTGTGGACTCTCTAGTGGGTAAAACTGTAGAATATAAAAAATAATAGTATTTATAGATTTTCCCGTCCAATTTCAACGATTTCATTCTAATTAAATTACACGCATTCAAATTCATTTAAATTCCCCTAATCCACTCAAAAGGTTTTTGTTTTTTCTGTCAGTGCATTCAGTTTCGTTATCTTGCAATGATTTCGTTCTTTTCGTTCTGATTCGTTTCAGTCATTGTGTTATATTTATAAGTATAAAAAAACATTGTCAAAGCGTTAATTGTCAAAGCAATTGTTGGCAAAAAAAACCCATTCATTTTGTAAGCAAAACATTCAACATTTTATTTATCTTTTCAAATTGACCTTATAGCACAGACCCAACAAATTAATCTGTTTTTAAGTGCACCTGTTTGTTGTTGAACATATATCCAAAGCTGTTCCTTCCTATAGCTGATATTCTCAAGAAACACCACGCGACATTCGACGACGACAACAACACACGGTCCGCACTCCGGTTGTATTTCTGCGGAGGCCTCGGTGTTCCACCCATACTTCGTCTGATCACTACGTTCTAGTGTTACGTTCCGGTCGTGCAACACCTTGTAACCATCTCGTTGATCCTTGACCTGCAGGTCCACGTCACTTTCAGGATTTGAATCCAGGGCCGTGCAAATGACGGTCAGGGAGTCTCCTGGTGAAATCGGTGCGGGACTGTCGACGCAGTCGCCTTCTTGCATCGCGCAAATACGAGTGGAAGACGGAGGATCTTCATGAAAGATGCAAAGGAAATAAAAACAAAATATGTCTTTTACTTGCCACCAAACCAGGGCCCAATTTCATAAAGATGTTATATTTATTTAAGTAGAAAATATCGCTTGACGAATTTCTTTGCTGCAAAAATTGAGTGTGGCACCTCCAGTCACAACAATGTAAACTGAATGTAATTTTGGCTGGTAACCTGTGCTTAGCGAATTTGTTTGCTTACATGCTTTATGCAAAAGCGTCTTTGTTGTTTTAGTTTTAAATACAATTTTAGATTTCTGTGTATAATATAATATCAATATCAGTTTGTATAACTTTTGTCCAGTTTTACATTGTATTTCCAGTGGTCCGTACGTAGCATTCATTGGTTTATCTTCGCTTCCAGAGACGCTGCATTTGATTGGAACACCAACGTCTCGTCTTTTCGGAGCATACACGAGTGTGCCAACATTCCCTGTAATAAAGACATATTTTAAAGATATTAATTATTGAAGAAACGAAAAAGTAGTTTTCTATAGCTTTAGATGTTTATATATTGTTATATGTGTAACTATTGTTTTGAAACTTTAACCAAAAAGGCATTTATGAATGGGAATGAAAAAGTAGTGACTCGTTCATAAACATTCGGCTCGGGCCTTTATCGCACGGCCACGACCCTGCCGGTTTTAAACGGCCGTTTAAGAACTCGTCGCTACCCTTTTGTTCCCTTATTAATGGCGCTTCTAATATCATCTAAGAAAACAAAGCCACAGTTCCCCAAATAATATTTCCCTTCTTTGCCCTGATCCTAACTTACCGTTGTTCACTCTTGTACTACCAATAAACCACTTGTACACTGGATTAATGAGACCCGAAACGTTACAGACGAACAGAGCAGGTGATTGGTCCTCGATGAACGTTGTGGTGTTTGAAGTGATCGACACAGATAGACCATTAACATGCGGTAAAGGCGAACTCATCCATCCTAAATAAAACACACAAAAAAGTCAAAAATATACGAAGTTCTTGAAAGTATTGGGGTTTAAGAGTAACTGTTATTTTCACAAGATTAGTGACAGGTCACAACGGAAAGTATATGCATGGGTGGAGATACAATCCAGTTGCAGTAACATCGTGTTTTAGAGTAGGGCCTACTAGGCTATGGCACTTTGAATGGTGGAGATACAATCTATTAATGACTGCAGTAACACCATGTTCATGAACTGTACATGGCATGAAAAATGAAGCTTACTGTAGCCCTACACCTAAGTGGATTTGAAACTTTGCATAGTGGATGATACAGTCTAGTAAGTTCGTGGTATGTACCTGAGTAGGATTTAAAACTGCATGGTGGAGATACCATCCATTAAGGTTTGCAGTAACACCATGTATACACGAGTAGGATTTGAAACTTGGCATAGTGGTAGAGTCGTGTGAACAAAATTAATTTGTATGAGCCGGAATGAATTACATGTGTGAGTGACAAGTTCAATGAAGCAAGAACGATAACACTTTCATTCCAACATATTAAACGTAGTTAGACATGGTTAGACATTGTTTACCACTAAGAAAATTACCCCAAAGGAAAAGGTTTGTGAATACTCACCAGTCCAATAAATACATAGAAGAGCAGAGTAGACGAACCTCACATACGGGCGTGGATCCATGTCGACTGACCGCCACAAAATACAGTCAAAACTGCTTGTACACGATATAGCTTTAACGTTTACATTACCTCCAGTATAAACAGTTTTTTGATTACATATAACTAGAAAGTAAAAGCCCTGATTTATGAAAAAATTTCTGCAAGTTCAGGATGTGTTTTGTAAAACTGAAACCGAAATGTTTTTTCTTTCATATATATACATGACCACCAACATAGGGCTAGATAGCTCAGTTGGTAGAGCGCCGGCACGTTAAACCGGAGGTCGTTGGTTCAAATCCCGCTCTAGTCATTTTTTTCTTTGTTCATCCCAAAATTATTTAACAATGTACCCAGTCAGTTTCCCTTGTGGTTTATTATTTGAGATATATTTATATATATATATATGAAGAAGGTCCGGTTTGGATCGAAAGCTAAGGCCATCTACCCTATTCATTATATATATATATATATATATATATATATATATATATATATATATATATATATATATAATGAATAGGGTAGATGGCCTTAGCTTTCGATCCAATCCGGACCTTCTTCAGAGGCATAAAACAAGTACAAACAAATACATATCCATTTTATATATATATATATATATATATATATAGATATATATAGATATTTTTTTTTTAAGATTTAGCAATTTCGGCTAAATCTGATGTAGATTTCACCAAACTCTTCTCCCAACTTAGGATTAATTTTAGGACGAGTTAAGACGAGTTAACTTCCGTATCCATAGACGTACGCATTGAACAAGGGTTACTCGTTCTAACTCGAAAGATGGACCTTTATCACGCTGTCACCATCTTGGTCATGTTCCCTGTTTCCAATTTCATTGCGCAAACAAGGCACCAGACTATTATTTCGTGCAACCTCAGTTTGGTTACAATGAGTAAGAATGGAGTGAAATCCTAGCGTTTCGTAAAATCTGCTGCAGTGTATGCCTGCAGCTCCCTCAACATCTAGACGCCTCTGTCTCCGGGGGCATACGTTTACTTTCCTTTTTACACCGCAGCGAGAGGTTTTGTACCATAACACTAACAATTCCTGGCTTGAGATGAGACTAAGGTTTTAATAACGCCGTTATGCACATGTTCCCTCTTTATGGATTATTTAACAACGAGAAAATATAGAGTCTCCATTATCTAACTTACCAATATTAATTTTATGAAAATTAATATTAAAGCGCTTTCAAAGTCATGTATTTCCCGTCCTTGATTAGTTCCAACTGTGTGGTTTCTGTTTAGCTACTATCGAATTCAGTTTCATTATCGTGCACACACGGGTTTCGTTTTCAATCAGTTTCATTTTATTAATTCTATCTAAAAGGCTTTTTTTTATAATATTATAAGACATACTTTTTACCCAATATAACTTACGGTCTTCATTGTGGCCGTGCGATATAAAGACCCTCGCCTCCGGCGCGGGCCTTTTTATCACACAGCCACGACCCTGCCTGTTTTAAACGGCAGTTTAAAAACTCGTCGCTACCCTTTTATTCCCTTAGTTATTCCTGTAGTTCGACAAGTAAATTGAAAAGTATATGGAGCATAAACAATATACAACGAGAATACTTACTATTTCATGTGTTTGTTATGAATTACAAGACCTATATCCTTTTCGACAGGGTGCGTGGTGCTGCGCTTTCGTCGTATAGACACCGAATATTAAGCCAATTTGGGGCATGGCGGACAACATGTTATGACATGACACTATGGTTTATATATCCACCCAAACCAAACAGTGCACGTCCACCATCTTTCATAAAGCCTAATGACAATGCACTCGCAGCTTCAATGAACACTCCTGCTTGACATTAAGCTCTGGTATGTTTCACTGCAGCTGCCCAAATTCACCAGTATTTTTTAATCTGAAGCGAATCTGTGCTGAATAATGGCACCATTGATGCAACCAGCAACAAAACACCTTGCCGGAATTTCCCACACAATAAAAGCTGTATCAAGAGATTTGTTCAAAGAAGTACATGAATGATACGGTTGCATGTTGTGTATCACGTCACACACGTATCGAACGCTCCTCACGTACAAGTCCAATCGCCTAACATCAGGAAACTTGTGTCAAAATGAATTAAATCAAGCTTTTTGTTTACCAATTACTTAAAGAGAGAAAATATTGAAAGTAAGCTGCAAAGTGATCTAGTTTTACAAATTCTAAAATCTCATTTACATGTAAAGTGCACGGTTAAACATTTCACAGAATTATTTTACAAAGTTCTTTGTACATGACATGTACATAGGATTATAATACGGATTATACACCATCCGCCCCAAGTGGTTTATATTGTCTACACCGCTTCACCAATGAAAAGTCAGCTAATTGTAAGGCATACAAAGTGATACTATAGTTTTGCTTAATTACCTTAAAGATGCTATGTCAGATTTTTGGCAGATTTGACCCCACAATTTTGATTTAAAATTCATAAGGTATTTTGATGGGGGTCGAGAAAGTTACAAGCTTTCATTTGAGCCATTGCTCGAAAAAGTCCGCCAATTATTAATAGCAGTGAAATAAAGTGCTCCAAATAAGTTTTTGTCAGGATCCCGACAATATATCACGTGACCCATTTTTTATGTGTTTTATAAGAAACGTTTAAAATTTTTGTCTTGGTTCCTGACCATTAAAAGTAATAGTTAAACTTTTTTTCGTTAGAGCGGGTGATACTCTTTGAAATACCATCCACTCAATTTTTTAATGTTTGGGGCCAAAAATCTGACATAGCATCTTTAACTTGCATGGTGCAGTATGTAAAATATATATATAAATTTCTGCTTATACATGGCATTTAAATATGATTAAAGAAATAGTGACTACTAAAACAAAACACCTGTAAGAATTGAACAAACTGTTGTTACGATTAATGTTATCATATCGTACATTGTATTGTCATCTCAAATTATTTAACAACAATTAAACAAACTTTCGTATCATCAGAGCACATAAATGCCTACTGATCAAAACGTTGTCAACCGCCACCGGTTCTTTTCAGATCAGAACCAACTCAAAAGAGACTGTACACATGCTGCTACCACAAACCTCACCTAAACATATTGTTTTATTTAAATCGCAGCTGTTTCATCAATTTTATGCTCGGCAGAATCTTTTTTGGTCTTCTCAAAGATGTAAACAGCATTGTCAAAATAGACAAAAACCATTTCACCTCTTTTGGCAAAAGCAATTCCCTTGATGCCACTTGACGTCACCGTATCAGCCTCGTCCTCATCAGAGACGGCGACAATGAACTTGTGTTCCTCGTCCCCGCCGGTCTGTTTACGTTGTAGAACCTGCACGTTCTTGTCGTCGGTTAGTCTGTTCAACAAGAAGAGGTTGTCATCGCGTACGGTGATCCCACCCGAGCAGAAGCTTTCTGCATCTGCCATTTTGTCGTCTACGATGTATTTGGGAGCCCCCATCGTTGCTCGGTATGGATAATGGGGCTTTCTGTCGCAACCGTACATCTCAACTTTAGACTCGGAGCTCACAAAAATATCAACCTTCATCTCTTCAGTTGTGTGAGCGAAGATGAATTTGGGTACGATGTTGATCTCTACTCGGTTAATGTACACTCCCTCGGGATCGAACATCGAGATCGCTTTCCCTTTAGAGTCAGCGGCAAATACAAACCCATTGCAGTCCACTGAGATATCGTCAAGCTTAACCTCAGCTTGCCCAACCGGCAATACTGATGCAAAAGTGCTTAATTCAGCTTTATCAGGATCAAAAATCTTAAGTTTACCCATTTTCAGTCCAAAAATAAGCTTATTTGTTGTGGAATAGGTGACGCAAAGATAATTGGCCGGTACCTGTTTATACAAGTTCACATATTTGTAATGATATTCCGAAGTAAACTGATGCATGGCGACGGAGTCTATGATAACCAATCCGCCATCTTGGATTGGTGACGGTATGACGTGAAGGATGTACTTGAATCCACTTTTGGTGTCAACACGATTGGACGAATTGGTGACAAGCTCCCCAAGTGAGACCCAGTTGTATGTGTTGTCTGAAAAAGGGGGAAGAACATGGCCTTAGCGTCACGAAATATCACCATTATGAACCTCATAATGCTCACTGGGTAATCTCTACTCCCAACCAAGTAAACACATGACAAACAAAAAATCAAAACTGCAAACAAACACCCCAGCACCGACCCCCCCCCCAAAAAAAAAAAAAAAAAAAAAAACAGACCTAACAACCTCAACACCCCAAACAAACAAACACCCCAACAAACAAACAAACCTGTAAAAATGATGTTGTGGTTCGTTCGGCTAATAAGACACACAGGCTCTGTTATGAAAAACGGAAACGAGAAAAGGTTATTTCTTGGTTATTCTCTCGCATTTTGATATCTACAAACAAAAACATTCATGATGTATCCATGGACTTAAACGTATCTACGAACCATCCCCAAAACAACTTGGCTCTGCTAACACCCATCTCCTATACACATTCACGAGGTACTCTTAGTGATGAGGCCGATCGCTCTCAACATCTGGCCCGTCATTTTGGAACAGACTTTTTACATTGAAAGCAAACATTTACATTCCAAAATTCAGTTTGTGACGTATCGTGGCCGAACGGATGAGAGCAACGGACGCAAGCTATGGTGTGTTTGGGTTCAAGTCTTTTAAGACCATGACTGTTTCGTCCTTCGGCTGGAACGTAAAGCCGTTGGTCCCGTGTGCTGTGTAACGCACGTAAAATAAGGCAGTTTACTTATAGTGGTTCGCCCCGGTGTTCCAGGTTTGATTGGCTGCATATTGCGTCACCACATCTCGTAAACCATTAATACGTACTATGATAAAATGAGTAGGTCTTGTACGTCAAGCGTAGCCCCGTGCAATCACCTTTGTGAGGTAACTACTGAACGTTAAAGCGCCTTGAGCGTCACTGGGTGACGGATTTGAATGCCAAATAAGAAGCCACTTTTATTATTACCAGTTCAAACCTGGAAATTGCGATATTAGTTTGTGTGTAATTCATTGCATCTCTTTTTTCAAATCACATTCGCGCCAAGAGCGTCATCCTGATTTACATATAGCATGTTAATATTAACGCCCATTTTTATTTTGTATTCTTCAAAACGAAACTTACAAAAAGTGACAGAAAGTGTATAAATAAAAGACTGTAATATCAATGGGGATTTATTGCAATGAATAAAAGTCTACCTTTGGTGTTGGCATCGCCTTCACTTCCTTTAACGATCATCGGTGAGCTTTCCAAATGTGTCAATTCTTAAAATGAAAATACATAAAACATAGCAACTAATTAAAAAAAAAATTACTTTTGATAAAATTCGTCAACAAGTTTTATTAATAGTCAAATATTTTGGTGTAAAAACAAAAACCCTCAATAACTATAATGATATTTATTTCATAACAAACTTTTTTTTATTTGCCGAAAGCGCTTAACCCAAGGCAACGTGTGCCTTCAAGAGAGCTGTTAATACCTGTAAGCTTTAATTCTTTACTCCGTGTGGGCGTCTCTTCATCGTCCACGAGGCAACTAAAAGTTCCCATATCACTGACGTGTTTCATGATAAAACCCCGACTTCTTGGAAAAGCTAAACAAAGTCTGATGACCAAAATGATCAACACAGTCACAAAGATGCTTGTCATTATAAAGAGGAGAGCATAGTTGCAGCTGGACTTGATTTCTTCGGCACCTGAGAAAATAAAAAACGTATTGCATTAGAGGAAACATTTTTAAAGTGATATGAAACATTAGATTGAATCAATCTTGCTGTACACATAGTTTGATTTGTTTGTGCATATAAATGAAACAGAGATTTTAAGTTAAGAATTCAATGAAGCATTGTAAGGCAATGCATGGTATAGACTGCAGGAATTGCAATCGCAAGGATGTGGGTTCGAATCATACCTACCAAGCTAACCGCTGATTTCACAATGTCTAAAACAAGTACATGTATTTTAATTTTGGTTTTTACCCATACACCGATGTGTGTTAGCACTGTATACTCAGTACTTTCCCGAGTCCTGTGAAAAAATATCACATGCATGTTACCCGGGTGGGATTCGAACCCACGACCCTTGCAATTCTAGAGCAGTGTCTTACCAACTAGACTACCGAAGATGCCCGGTAGCTAGAGGCAGTTCGAATCCTATGTTTTGGCAGCGGGTACCGCAACGATATAACATAGGATTCGAACTGCCTCTAGGACTCGGGAAAGTACTGAGTATACAGTGCTAACACACATCGGTGTATGGGTAAAAACCAAAATTAATATTCTTTATCCCCGATGCAAATTTAACACCTATTATAAGTACATGTATTGTCATGTAGCTACTGAGTCACCATTTCTTGATGTAGTGCAATTCATAATCGTAGACGTCAAACCAACGGTTGTAAGAGAGAGAAGGCTGTTGCAAGCTTGGCATTCATATATCTACGTGAGAATTCACCGAGTTCCCTTGACGGGAAGATCTAAACAAACATATGAAGCAAGCAACACTCACGTGATATTTTAACAGAAGATGATTCCCCGCCATTTTGAATGGCGCCACCAAGCGACGTGCAAATGAAATTACACGAAAAGGACTCCAATGGTAAATTGTGTAAATACAACTTCGATATCGCACTGTACGTCATTGATACATTATCGTACGTCCAATCGTTACAGGTGGAGAAACCCGTAGCATTTGTACCAATGCAGTCCTTCAGTGACCAGCTCACGTCAGGCCTAGGGTATACATTGTTCACTAAACAATCCAGTTGAAAGAAATCTTGGTCCGACTCAAGTCTGACGTCACATTGGCCTTCTGGAGTTTTGACGTCAACACAGGCCGAGATGACAGGGTATTTTGGTTTTTGGGTTGCTGTAAACAAAGATCAGAATAGACCTTTATCATGCTATCTCCATCTTGGCCATGTTCCTCGTATTATCGAATAACAATAATGAATGCTAATAACCAATTTTGCAAATAGAAACCAGACTATTTTGTTCTTCCAGTCTCAGTTTGGTAACATTGATACCAATGGGAGAAATTCAAGATGGCTGCACCACGATAAAGGTCTATTAGTTTTTAACTGCAAAAACTAAGCGTGACAGATAAAGCTTTCACACAAAAATGAACACCCAAAAGTGAAGCAGACAAAGGCCAGGTTTGGTAAGAAGTTTCAATTTGTATACCGTGCCTTTGGACCCGGGTAATTATAAGCCGTGTCTAAAATAATACTCTGCAAGAAAAAAAAATTAGTTCGAAAAGAATGTGAGCATGGTCAGGGGAAAAACTACAATCTACTACCACCTAGCGTCCTCACGTTACAAACTCTCACCTCCCCATACTACTCTCACACAGCCTTGTCTTGGATCTGTGTCTTCTTGAAACACATGACAACAATACATTTCTTCCCTTTCGTTGAACTTGTCCACCACCAGATTATTGTCACCATCTATACGGTACTCCCCACCTGCCACAACTCCGACGACATCAGGGAAAACAATCTCCATACTTTGGCCGTCTTCTGTATTTAGGCGTGACCAGTAAACGGTGACGTCATCTCGCCTTGAACTGGTTTGTGACATCACTGGACACGTGACGAGTTTAGCCTCTTCGAAATTCAAAGTTATTTTGGCGATATCCTCGACCGTGTCTGGCCATCTGTGCATTGGGAAGTTTGTACCTGTCGAGTGGGGGAAAAAAACACAACCATCAAGAATGAAATTCACTAGACATTTCATTTTATTAAAAAGTCGCAGGAGAGAATTTACCCTGTCCGGGTCAAAACTAGCCACTTCTTGGTCAATATTTAAATGAAACAAGGACTGAATGGGAGACTTTTGGGACGCTTGGTGGCAGCAGACTCACCAGGTAAAATAATTTGTTCTCGGTAATGTGCGCATGCTCAGAACTACGTGAACAGTGGAAGTTTACCTGGTAAGTCTGGTGCCACCTAGCGTTCCCATTAGAAATTCGTTACAAAGCTATCGTCTCTAACTGAAGCAATGAGAAATACAAAGTGGAAGACTTGTGTGACGTCAGCCGTGTGTGACGTCAGTTCAAGGGGTCGGTAATTCCACCAAGTAATGAACACAGACTCGTTTCGTACTTTGCGTACGTGCTCAGGTCTTCAGATTAGAGAACGGAGCTTGCAGCCGAATCCAAAGCCGAAGACGTGGTTTCGAAAAGGGCCACAGTCTGTGGAAGAATCTTCTCACCTAAGACAATTAAATCCAGGAATTCCTCCACATATTCCCCGATGGGTTCCTTGTGCGCTTTGCACCAATACCGATCTGAATCAGTCAGGTTAGCAGACTCGATGACCAAGCCGTAATTGGTCTCAGTGAACTGATAGTGTGGACTCGGAGTTATCAATGTACCGTCGGGTGGGTTGTAGTGTTGCAGGATTTTCTGTCGCTTTTTGGGGTCGCAGTTGCTCCCTTTGAACCAAACTATGTCATTGATGACGTCACCAGGAGAGAAAACTGGACATGGTAAGTGGTAGGTGTGACCTGCTTGAAGCACCCGCTCGGTACCCGATGTATGTAAGGGTCTCTCAGCACCTTCTGTCGATCAACAATAATTGATGTTTTTTTTTTAGGTTTTTACCCATACACCGATGTGTGTAGCACTGTATACTCGGTACTTTCCCGAGTCATGTGGACAAAAATCACAGGCATATTACTCGGGTGGGATTCGAACCCACGACCTTTGCAATTCTAGAGCAGTGCGACACACATCGCTCGGTGTATATCGATTTCGGGATCGATTTCACAAAACAATTAAAGTACAAAGAATTGTCATAAAACCCAGCAGGGAAGGCCACCGTCAGCACTTGATGACACAATTAAAATAATTATTGTTTTTGGCTTAACCATAGTACCTAGAGGGGGTGTCAATCAAGAGGGGTCATTTGATATGGAGGGGGAGGCAGTCAGGCAGCTAGCATCCTTTGTGTGCAAAAAAAAAGTATGTCAATATTTTTAATGGTAGAAAATTGTGAAACTTAATTGATTAAGCAAACTTATAAGCTTATTAAGTTAACTCAGGTGATACCTGGACATTTTAAAAATACTTCGATAGAAATATTTATTGTAATGAAAGTACAAAAAACATTTTCTTTTACATATTGAAAACGTTTGTCAGCATGTGCATACAACGTGTCACTGGTGCGTTGCAAGTCCCTCCTCGCGCTTGAGATGATTACTGTGCTGTCAATGTGACTACAGTGATTTGTATCAGAAATCAGTCTTCGCACTGCAATTAAGGTTTGATCAGAGAGAAGGTTCTCTATGGTTTGCTACACATCTTAAGATCACACTAGGCTCATCGAAATATAATCCCCGGGTCAACTCTGAACCCGGGGATTAAAAGTAAACCCGTGGCTGTATGTCGGGGGTCATGAAGGTGAACCGGTGGTTGTATAATTAGTTACCTTGTCTTTTCTTTCGCTCGTATAGCTTCGTCGAATTCAATTTCACGGTTCTCGAAACAGTCTTTCCCTTCCACTGCCCTTCTTCAGTTCCAGGCAAAGAGCAACTATGGCAGTGTTGACAACACATTTCGTGTATGCTGTCTGACGAGTAGCTGGATTGCGTAATTATTGTGCAACTCTCAAGAGACATGTTGCTACCCTCTCCACTGTCAAGATCGCCGAGTATTTTGTCATGACGTATGTTCTGACATGTGACGGTCAGAGGCTCTTCATCCATTGTGATGGCGAGCGTGACAGAGACAGTCAGAACACACCACTGACAAATTTTCAAAAATGCCATTATTCGGGAAAAGCGGATTTTGAACTTAGTCGAGTGGGAGGAGCACACCTCTAAAAGCTGAAAATACAAAAATACATACATTCTGAGAGTCTTTTTTTGCTTATCCACTCATTTTTTTTTTACTATACTCATAGTAAAACATAATAGTCTGGGGTCTCACACGCAAGTGAGAAGACTGGTCTTTGACTACCGAACGTGCCCATTGCCTTCAAACCGTTTAGTGGGGACAACTGCACGGATGACGCAACGTCTTCAGAGCACCATTGGATAATGGGAAAGTGTTTTTTGTGTTCAACCAAGGCAGAAGAACATTGCGATTCAGCCCCTTTTTGTAGCTATGAATGCCATTACTGCACTGGATTTTAAACAGCCAATAAAGGATGATCTCAACATTTCAACTATTACCTTTTTATGGCCAAATAGACATCGTAGATACCGGTTAAAAAAAATTTTACTCTCAAAATTTGCATTTAGTAATAAATAACTAGAGTCAAAAATGCACCCGGCCGCGCGGCTTTTTCAGCCGAGAGTCAAAATCTACTTATGAATGATAATGATTACGTAATACCCCTGTGACGTGAGCGGCGGCTAAAAATCACGACGGTCGACGGGTCAAAGACATGGCAGAGGTAAACACACACACACGTGTGCGACGATCGGGCGAGTCATCAGGAAGTGGATGATCTTGAGTCTTGGTCACATCAGCAAAAGCCAACAGGTGGTTTATTTTTGAACATTTTGTTATACATGAAGAGAAATTACATCACAAAGTTTCAGTTGTTGGTTTTTCAAAATGAAAATTTAATTTCACCTTTTTCAAAAACCCCGCTGTTGAGGTTTTAGTGGGATATCAAGGTGTAAACTTGATTGTGTGTAGGCACACTGAACATTGAACCTTCTATCCAATATTTGATGTAAACAATGTCCATGGACATGTGTACTGGTTTGACAGAAAACCATGAGTCACAGATTTATATTTAATTAAAGACAGTGGACACTATTGGTAACTGTCAAAGACCAGTCTTCTCACTTGGTGTTTCTCAACATATGCATAAAATAACAAACCTGTGAAAATTTGAGCTCAATTGGTTGTCGAAGTTGCGAGATAATAATGAAATAAAAAAACACCCTTGTCACACGAAATTATGTTCTTTCAGATGCTTGATTTTGAGACCTGAGGTCTCGAAATCAAATACATGGAGAATTACTTCTTTCTCGAAAACTACGTTACTTTAGAGGGAGCCATTTCTCACAATGTTTTATATTATAACACCCCTTGCAAGTATTCTGCCTGCTCATTGGTTTAGTGCGCGTCACATGACATGTCTTAGTTTTGCTAGACGACGGCCGTGTGATAGTGCGTCGGTTTGCCATGCGCTA
The DNA here is from genome assembly GCF_032118995.1 of Asterias amurensis. Lineage (NCBI taxonomy): Eukaryota > Metazoa > Echinodermata > Asteroidea > Forcipulatida > Asteriidae > Asterias > Asterias amurensis. Next base: position 1,614,716 of record NC_092669.1, on the reverse strand, counting down.
GTCCGAAGACTAGCACACGGCGTGCAGTACCCAGACGTCCGTTGCGTGTACGAGGATGATAAACTAATAGTCTGTAACCACTTCGGATTGCACGACACTACATGCAACACAGTAAGTAAAAGTGTTTGCAATCTGTATTAGCGCCGTCCGTGGATTGTAGCATTCAGGTCTGTAACTTAATAATTATAGTACAGTATTTAGAAATGTTTGGGGTGTTATAAAATAAATATTGACTGCTTTTACTCGTGCAATGGTTAAAAACTATGACTCCCTCGGTGATCCCCGGAGCGTTCTATTTTCCCTCGGCTTCGCCTCGGGAAAATAGAACGCTCCGGGGATCACCTCGGGAGTCATAGTTTTAACCATAGCACTCGAAGCAGTCAATATTTGTATACTATCAACCTCTGCCCATTACTCGTTACCAAGTAAGGTTTTATGCTAATAATTATTTTGAGTAAATACCAATAGTGTCCACTGATGTAAAAAATAACTTTTCAGAATGAATTATAGGTTGTTGGATGGGCTACATTTCAATTGGGCATGTATGGGCTTTATTTTTATGTTTATTCCATAAAGTCAATCAATGGGGAACCGGAACAACATGGGATAAAATAATTTAATAGGAATAATAATAATGTTAAAAATGTACTTCATGTCATGTTAATGTTAATGTGTGACCACATCACATAGCGCTCAGTGTTCCTGAGACGGGTCACATTTTCGCGGATGTCCTTCCTGCAGTTCCCCAGCTTCAGCTGGCTCGTACCGGTATGGTACGGCACCGCGAACAACCAACGCTGGACCGGCACCTCCGGGCACTTCAAGATCCTCCAAGTCGTTTCCATCGGCCCTGAGTACTTCTTCCGAGGAGCTTAAAGATCTAGAGTCACTGGAGTACTCTACATCCTCGGACAGAACGCTGTTTTCTTCCCATTCAGTACTACTGGAGGTGTTCGACGGTGTGCAGGTTCCATAATTTAGCCACCGATGACGTTACGCGTCATGATTGAGTGGTTCGTTTTACCCCGCCTTTTTCAGAAATTTGGCTTGGAGCGTTCTGGAGAAAAACCATTTTTACCAAGTTTTAACGCGAGGTAAAAGACTCGTTGTTTTTTTTTTTTATGTTTCCTATGGACCCCAGCTATTAGAAAACTGTAATATCTATATATTTGAGATCATCCTTCCTTGGCTGTTTAATAGAAGAGCCACAATAATACTGATAGTCGAATCGATCGACCGGGGGTCATAAGGTTAGATGAATGGTATATGCGCATGTGTATACACGCACACGTATGTTACCACCTGACAAATATACACAGACACGAGGATTTGTTGTTGTAGTGAACTCTGCCAAGAGTTAATTTATTCCGTACTCTGAATTCGGTGGTAAAACGCCAATTCATAATAATATAAGGGATTTCCCTTTATTTAATTCCATCCAGTGATATCCACACTCATAAAGAAGTATACCAGTTCCCATTATAATACACTTTGCGACCAATTCGCAAAGGGTCCCAATCCCTCACTTTGCGAACGGTAAATTTCCAATCCGCAAAGGTTCCCACTTCTCGGCGATTTGCCAAAGAAGGTACCAGACTAATTACAATTATTATAATTATAAATGCACTCATTGACTGGAGAAAACTCCGGGTCAATGAGGTTCCCACTTCCAGCGAGTTGCCAAGAAGGTACCAAATTAATCTACTTCTTTATATACAATCACATCATTTTATTACCACCATATTTATCCATATCAATTCACATAAATTAATTTACCACTTCCTCACAGGCTACAATGCCTATTAGCTTCTTGTTTATAGGAACAACCTAAACTTACCGCTTTAAGTGTAAGTTGTAAGATTATCAGTCATATCAATCTGTACCACGTATTCCGTAATACCCTGACCCTTCCATTAACCCCAGGGAGGGAGGGAGGGAATTTTGCGAAACTATACAATCTATCTTAACTCCTCGGTGGCAGAATATTCAATGACGGTTCCCAGAAAGACAAGCACCCTTTCCCCAAATGCATTGCTTTGGTTGGTTGAAAAGAACAATGGAACCACGTCTGAATGCGCCCTGACAATCCCAATCGCTTATAGCCCCGACTGTGCAACCTGACTATAATTATGCATATTTCCTGGTGTTAAATCGGTTTACTGCGTTACGCATTAAACCCTATTATCAGCCATCCCAGTGCACTGCCTTTGTATGAGCAAAGAGCATGAGTGTGCACTGGGACTGAACAATAACCCAACTGGCCGCGGAACATTTGGATCACTCAGTTTTCTCATTGTCGTTTTTAATATACATACATCATTAACTATAGCAAGCCTATAAGTACAAATGGCAACAATACTGTTAAACTTATCATCATACTCACGTTGAAAACTGTGTAATGGTTGAAAACGTTTGACTTTGAAACAAAATAGCGGTATTACCGTTAGCTCAACACACCAAACAATGATGTCACCTTAACAAAAAAGGGACTTCCCCACCTTTAAGATACATAGCTGAAAAAATATTTTCAGAAAATTTTCAACTGATTTTTTAAAATGGGGCTTCAATGCATTGTTTTAAGAAAGGGTTCATGGGATTCAGTTGGGTTCAATGGGAATTTTTTTTTCCGGTGGTTTGTTTCACGAACACTTTCTGCGATTTTTTGGTATCTGTATCTTTAATGTTTTATTCATTAATCATAAACAGATATACAAATAATACGACAGATAAATTAAAAACCAGTTTGAATTGTATTTCTTTGTAAAGTGGAGTTAAAATGGCGGCTATAAACTAATACAAAAAAGTGGCGCGCAGTCCTTCCTTTAAAAAAGGGTTCATGAACTTCTCGAGATTGTAAAGAAACTTGTATGTCTGCTCGTTGAAAAAAAACCCACATAGGCGTACCCACGCACATATGCTGCACTTTGAACTTTGATAACATTGAACTGAATTATTTGCGTATTAATGGTTATTGTGCTGCCATTGTTGTGACAGAGAAACATGCGGGTAGTGTGCTTTGGCTCGTAATAAGTTGAATTAATGCAGTTCGCATATCAATGCACCCGAACAAAAGCGAAACCATATAGAGTTATATATATTGATTAGAGCGCTAACTTGCTCTGCGTTTTGAAGCCACCCTCTGGGCGCAGACATGTTTGATGTGTTTCGTGACTACGGAACGATTTTAATTTACATAGCCGCGTTTTTTTTTACGTTCGGCGTGTGCGCTTAGTTACGTACGCGACTGCCCATTCGCGTCTGTCCGCGCTACGAAAACCGTACGTTCGACTTGATTGACGTACTTAAAAAATATACGCGCCTTTTGAACATGACGCACATGACGCTCGCAGTTTGTACGCTCACGAAACCAATCTGTAGTAACTAAACCACGTATGTACTTCTCCCTGTGTTGTTATTCGAACACTGCACAACAATTCTTATGAGAATATTTGCATCCAGTGCACATATTAAAGATTAGGTTAAACAAAAACAGGCAACCCAAAAACATGCACACTGTTAACTTTATATTCATAAATGTACTTCTGCATATCTTATTTCCTTAAAGCCATTATACACTTTCGGTAAACAGTATTGTCCAAGTCCCATACTTCGTGTATCACAACTTATGTATAAAACAACAAACCTGTGAAAAATTAGGCTCAATCGGTCATCGGAGTCGGGTGAAAATAACGGGAAAACCCACTCTTGTTTCCGCGCGTTTCGCCGTGTCATGACATGTGATTAAAATAAATCCGTAATTCTCGCTAACGAGAATTTATATTGTTTTACTGTCTTCTCAAAAAGTAAAGCATTTCATTGACTAATATTTCAAGAGAAGTCTTTCACCATTACCTTCTGTAAACCCTGTAAATTATTTGTAAATCTGTGAACTTTTATTTATTTTTTCTGTACCGAAAGGGTCCAATGGCTTTAATATCTAAACACTTTCATTAAAATACCGAGAAGAAAAAAACTCGGTCGACTGCATTGAAAATTTGTAATTATTCACTTCAGAGGTTAAATGAAAATCTAGCTCTAACCAGTAACATCGGGTGTTAAATTCAATTCAGTGGACTGAGGTTGCACAGCTGTTAGTAAAACTGACTAATGCTTTACATGGGATTAGGCATACCACCATAATCAGAGTCCAACTGTTCGTGTGTTCATTTTTTTTTCCTAAATAATGTTTCAGTGTATTAATTAAGTATTATATGGTGTAGTATAGGTGAATCAGCCAAAGACGAAAATGCTGTGCTTCTGTGATTGGTTTCTTTAATATCTCTTCTTCTTCTCATTAGGCATTGTGATTAGCACAGATTAACTACAATGAAAATAGAAACAAAAAAATATGTCACAAGAAATACTCAGTGATTGTACCAATTACTTGGACCTAACCAGAATTACCCCAATAATTATGCAAATAAAGGACTGAATAAAGCAATGTTTACATTGACCCATGTGCCTGAAGGGAATCTATACAAACTTTGACCTATAAACCCTGGGCTATAATTACCACATAAACACAATTAGCAACTGACTGAATCATAGAATATTATGCGTTAACCTGTGTTATATCAACCAACGACAATATGCGTGTATGAATAACAATCCCCAATTACATGTGCGACCAAATTAAACGCAATGACAAATACAACTATTTTAGGCTTAAAATCAGTACATAAATATAACACAATCAATCAATCAGCTTTATAATTTTAGTGGCAAGAAAATCAATGCACAAACCGTTTAATAAACCTCGGCGGAAATCCCAAAAACTTTAGGCGAAGAACAATGGGCTGTTTACTTGGGAAAATCGTGAAACTAAGGCCGTGTCCGAAACGACGACTTCGGCTACAGCTACGTCTAGATCAGCGCGTCTACCAGTGTTGAAGAATAGGCAGACGCGCGCGATCTAGCCGTAGCTGTAGCCGAAGTCGCCGTTTCGGACACGGCCTAAGACTCTGACTTCCAGCCCTCGTAGCAACTGCTCGATGTGAACAGCGCCCTCAATCGATAGAAAACAAGTACCCTGAGTTTGGGTGTTACAATAGGTGTCTTGCTTAAGGACACGAGTGTCAGGACAGGGACTCGAACCCCGTACACTCAACTGGTCAGAAATACAAGAGTTTGAGTCAAACACTGAAGACCAGAGTTGGTCATACCAATGGCAAAAATAAATAACCACCATTTTGTTTTACACTGCCATTTTGCGTCAAAGGTGTTGGCTGAAAAAAAATAAACGATTTTAGCACAAAACGATGATTGTTATGTGCATTAGTCTCGTAAGATTTCCCGTTTGCTTTTGTATCTAAGTTTGCCATTCAGGGGGGGGGCGGATCCCCTCCCACTTCATATTATTACAATGATGTACAAAAAAATGTTGTGGAGTTTATTAACGTGCATATCCCGTCCAGTCCATACGCGTTCGTATATGTTTAACTAGCTTATAGAGGGCGGAGTTGCTCCCACTTCTGCTGTTCTGCGTTTAAGGGGTGGATCCCCCCCCCCCCCTCAAAGAAAAACACAGTTTATTTTTGCTCTGTATAATTTAAGGGTTTGGGTGTTTGTTCCCACTTTTTGTCGATATTTCATTCTGCCACGGCGTCTCATATGTATTTGTCGGGCTGAAAGTTGGACATGTTCACGTACATCTACAAAATAAAGAAAAAAAGACAAATAGTTAGCTGCAGTGAAGCACTATCAATACAAAGTTAAGTTTTCACATTACATTGTTCAAATTAAACTCCCCATAATTATGGAATTGTTTGAAGCTTTGCATGGTGTGGAGAAATAAGAAGAAACTATAAATGAATAGCCGGTTTGGTCTCCTGGTCTTCGGCAATAGACCTTATGCACATGACGTCATTTCAGTAGGGCGCCCTCACCTAGAGGTCAAAAGGAGGTTGTTCATTGGCCAATACTGTGCGCCGCGCATACAAATCCGTGCGTCTCGATTGTTTCGTCACCGTTTTTCCTCTAAGATGGCGGCTGGATGACGTCAATGCATAAGGTCTGTTACAAACCGGCTCTTTTCAGAGCCAGCGCTCACGCAAAAAAAAGATTTACACATGGTTTACTTATTATTTATAGTTTCTTTTTATAAACTTTCCATGTCAATAGAGGGCGTCCTCTACTTAAAAACGTAATTTATGACGTTACCGGTGCGTCTGCGATCATCACGTCCAGAGTTCTCTTAAGGCTGAGGAACGTTGGACGAGTACGAGGGACCTCTTTCCAGCACTCCTTCATGATGGAAAATCTGTCAATTTGTATAAAAGTTGTAGACAGGTATAGACATAAACAACATTTATATTTTATACAAATAGCAATATTAATAGAGCATTGCTATTTATAATGAAACGTTTGTAATAGAACGAGGTAATTCCGCCTCAGTGCCTTTGGATGTGGCACTGGGACGGAGTGAACCTTTAACAGCGATATTGGAACTTGGAGTCGACAGGTGGCAGCAGATTAAACAAAGTATAATTAATCATTCTTTACACATACTTTATGCATGCGCATTATCCAAGACCGTTGGATTTGTACTGATCAGTTTGCTCTCTGCTGCCACCTAGCGTCCACAAAAGTCCAATTTCCCAATATGGTCGGAGGACTTACACTTGTCTACTGCAATGTGCTGGGTGTGGTAACCTGTAGCCTTCAACCAAGGATCCAATGATGTCATTTGTTGTCATACCACGATAGGGATGAGCACCTAACCAAAGAGAATGAAGTTGGTTAGCTAATGACGTCAATCTTACATTCCTACGCCCTCAGTGACCAAAATGTCTACAATTGTCTTTACTGTGTTTTTGCTAATATGCATTTGTTGCTGCTGCTACTGTTTCCCAAGCTGCATGTTGTTGAGAGCATGACGCGCCAAACTACTTACCCAATGTCACAATTTCCCACAGCAGGACTCCAAATGACCACACATCGCTCATCGTGGTGTATGTGTTGTCCACGAGGCACTCCATAGCTAACCAACGGACTGGCACCAGTCCCTTCGTAGAATAAAAAACAAAACAAACAAATAGTCAATGTTGTATAGTAAGTTACAGAGTTTGTTGCCCTATGGCACAGGGCACAGAGTTATGGATGCACAGGGCCAGTCTAATGTAACTCTTATACGATGAGGGCGTTCTATGCACAGATGTAAAAGGTGTACTCAACTCTTTTGTTTTATAGAAAAGGAGGTAGGCAACAATTTAGAAACTTGTATGGGAAAGTTCATTGCTGCGATGGATTTCGACAACGAAGGTGCGTGTATGAGGCAACGATTGAGGGCGCACTTTATCTTACCATTGACGTCATTTCGTATTGCTCTGTCGCCGACACGTCACGTGCCAGTCCGAAATCGGACAGCTTGCACACCAACTCTTCAGTCAGTAGAATGTTACGAGAAGCGAGGTCGCGATGAATGCACTACAGGAAAAACAATAATCAAACAAAAATAGAACTCTCTGAAATGGCGGGAAAACTTCTCAGAACTGGAGGGAAACACTCTTAAGAGTTGGCAGAAAATGTAACCATAGACTCTACTTAAAGAGTAACTCATCCTAACTCGAGATAAGACTAGTCTTAACTCTTTGTAAAATCCACCCCAGGGGTAATAATGCTTGAGCGACGGATTTCCACAACCATATAAACCTGTTTCTAAAAAAGTAACAAGATAATCCTTGAAAGTCACCTAGAAGTGGTATTTTGTCAATATAAAGCTTTTGTCACCAATATATGTGTTTTGATGTGTGGAATATGAATAAACAATTAACTAAGGTTACAAAAAATTAGTTTCCATTTTATTTACAAATTTGAAAAAAAAGCCCGACCCGAGAGGGCGCTGTTCGTGACGTCAATCGAGGCTCGATGAATCGCATGCAGTGCCAACACAACATAGTGACTCTTGGCGCAAGCTAAAAACATGTCCTCAAAGTTGAAACAATACCTGATGTTTTGAATGTACTTGCACGTACGTGTGTTCGATGTTCGATCGAGGCAACGTCTTTCTCGATTGACGTCACAAAAGGGGTAGGCGGAGTCACCCCCACACAACTTTATTATTTTGTTTTAAACATATAAATCGTCAAAAACAATTACTCAAAAAAAAATATATTGTTCAGGAACATATACTCTAATGTTTGAAGAAAAAACATTATATTTCCAGGTGCCTTTGAAACGAGTTATGAGTTGAAACAGAGAGTTGCACTATTACCAGAAAAAAATTGCACAGGGAAACTAAAACAAGGAAGAACATTTTTTTTAAAAGACATGTACAGCGTATAGCCCTATAAAAAAAGTCATATTATTTTTAAAAGTACATTTTGTCCTACATAGTTTAAAGGGTCTGTAAACGTTTGATAATGACTTGGAAACGTGGATAGTATAATTAAAGCACTTTGAGAAATGATTCACTTCGAAGAAGTGTGGTTATGAAAAAAGTATCACTTTTTATCCCCCAATATTTGAATCTGAGAAGCGTTGCCGCGGTAACCAACAGCTAATTACTAGTCACAAGCATTGTATAATGGCATGCAATTTTGGCCGCCAATAACATGTGAAAGTAAGCAAGCTTTTTTACTCAAAATAATTATTAGCATAAAACCTTTCTCGGTAACGAGTAATGGGGAGAGGTTGATAGTATAAAACATTGTGAGAAACAGCTCCCCCTGAAGTGACGTAGTTTTCGAGAAAGAAGTAATTTTCCACGAATTTGATCTCGAGACCTCAGATTCAGAATTTGAGGTCTCGAAATCAAGCATCTGAAAGCACACAACTTCGTGTGACAAGAGTGGTTTTTTTTCTGTCATTATTATCTCGCAACTTCGACGACCGATTGAGCTCAAATTTTCACAGGTTTGTTATTTTATGCATATGTTGAGATACACAAACTGTGAAGACTGGTCTTTAACAATTACCAATAGTGTCCAGTGTCTTTTTATAAGAAGCTCTATGAAATTGGCCCCTGCTCACAGATACAAAATCACAAGACTAGTAACATTTTATTTTTTACGTACCCCCACGCACGATAAGTAATCCATGCCATTTGCTATCTGAGATGCAAACGTGAGGAGCTGGAAGGGAGAAATCGGTTCAACATCAAGGTCATCTTCTATTGACTCCTTCCAAGATAACTTATTCTTCCGCAGGAAGTCTTGAAGATTTCCTCCAGGAAGGAATTCAAGAATCAAGTAGAAAGGATCTTAGATGAGGAGGGCACGAAAAAGAAAACACGATAAAAATGTGATTTTTAATTTCGTGGTTAGCGGTGATAGAATGCAATTAGACTTGATTCAAGTCCCGTACTCGTGTGAGAGGTCCTTATAAGCATATCGCGCCAACTACACGACTAGAAAACAAACCATTATGGCAGTGAGCGCTCATCGTCAATGTGGTCCCAAGAATGGAAGAAGTTGGGGAATGCAGAGCATCACAAAACAATAGTTTTCTGGCGATGGCATGTGAATGGGACTTGAGTCAAGTCTAGAATGCAATAGACCTTTGCACTTGATGTTATACCAGTAGGGCGCCCTCACCTTGAGGAAAAAAGGAGGTTGTTCATTGGCCAATACTGTGTGCCACGCGTACAAATCTGTGCGTTTCGATTGTTTCGTCATCATTTTATACCTCTAAGATGGCGGCTGGATGACGTAAATGCATAAGGTCCATTGATCTCCACTATATTGACAATAGAGATCAATGATAAGGTCTGTACAGATTATTACTACAATTTTAACAATGTAATTGGAGCGAGTCTATGTGTGACGTATGTTTAGTTAGCAGACGATCAGCAAGTACTTTGTAGAAACAGACATGGAGCAAGTCTTTAAGTGAGTTTGTGCGTAAGTGTAAAAAGCCTATGAACAGTGAGTCGACTTGCAGCAAGTCTATGAAAAACTTGCTATGACCTGCAGTAAGTCTATGGTTGCTTCGCACGCGACTTTCCAATGAAAAATAAGAGGAAGTTGAACGAAAATGAAAGTGGGCATAGGCCTATACGAATAAATTACAAGAGTTCAAATGTACGACAAATATTTTGACAATAATTGCATGAACAGTTGGAAAAGAAATTGGGCTACAACTTTTTTAAAGGTTTCGAAATTTTACTGGGGATTTGTTTTGTTTCCTAGGCAAGATTTAATTGAAAGGCAGTGGACACTATTGGTAAATACTCAAAATAATTATTAGCATAAAACCTTACTTGGTAGTGAGTAATGGGGAGAAGTTGATAGTATAAAACATTGTGAAAAACAGCTCCCTCTGAAGTAACGTAGTTTTCGAGAAAGAAGTAATTTTCCACGAATTTGGTTTCGAGACCTCTTGGAATTTGAGGTCTCGAAAAAAAAAACATCTGAAAGCACACAACTTCGTGTGACAAGGGTGTTTTTTCTTTAATAATAAACTCACAACTTCGACGGCCAATTGAGCTCAAATTTTCACAGGTTTGTTATTTTCTGCATATGTTGAGATACACCAACTGTGAAGACTAGTCTTTGACAATTACTAATAGTGTCAAGTGTCTTAATGAACAAGGGAAATTAGAAATTAGAAATACCAGTTAACTTATACCCAATTCAAGACATTCGTTAAAGCTCACCTGTTCAAGCAAGCTTCCTTGACCATTAGCTGTGCCTCGGTGCCTTAGAACAAACTTATAGCGCTCTATACATGACTTTTATTGAGTGATTGATTGACTGATTGTTTGTTTGTTTGTTTGTTTATTGTTTGATTGATTGATTAATTGAACAAAATACCTGTTTCTATACAGTATCCCAACATGGAGACGACATTTGGATGGGCGGTCAGAGTTTCGTGGACTGTAATTTCCTTCTTGAAATCTGCCTCCATATCAGTAACAGATGACTCTGAAACGAGAACAATTCAAAGATGGTCACGATGAACCTATAAACATGAGACCTGTGATACTGGGATCCTGTGATCCAATGCCCAAGTAACCCTATGGACGAGGTAAGTTTCGTATGCATAGACGTTTGGACGCATTTAACCCATCCTAAGTTAGGATGAATTACTCGTTCTAACTCGAGATAGGACTACTCCTAATAGCGTTTCTTGAAATCGGCTGCTGGGATCCTAGGATCATGGGAGCCTTGAATCTCGGGCCACAGTGTCCCCTTAGACAGAGGGATCCCAACCGTCGATTTCACCAAACTCTTCCTATGTTAAGGGCCCTTTTAGAAACCACGGCTTCGGCTTTGGATTCGGCTTCAAGCTCCAAAATGTCATTTTAAAGTTGGAAAGCTTACTTTTCAGAATCTTGACTGCTACGGGTGTTGTGATTCCGACTTCAAGAATGTCCTTAGCGATGGCCTTGTACACCTGTCCAAAGTTCCCACAACCCAGAACCTCGAGGAGCTCGATGTTCTCGCGAGGGAACGAGAAGTCAACCTCAGGATGCTGTAATCTACTCTCCTCGAATTCCATGGTTCCCTGAAATAAAGGCTTAGCAAATTGTATTTATTGAATTCAGAAGAGGAAATGTATTTCCTTCCTTAAAGACACTGGACACTATTGGTTATTGTTGGTTATTGTCAAAGACCAGTCTTCTCACTTGGTGTATCTCAAAATATGCAGAAAACAACAAACCTGTGAAAAATTTGAACTCATTGGTCGTCGAGTTGCGAGATAATAATGGAAGTAAAAACACCCCTGGTCACACGAAGTTATGTGCTTTCAGATGCTTGATTTCGGGAACTCAAAATCTAATTATGTGGTCTCGAAATCAAAGTCTTGGAAAATTAATTCTTTCTCGAAAACTAAGTTACTTCAGAGAGAGCCGTTTCTCACAATGTTTTATCAACTTCTCCCCATTGTTACCAAGTAAGGTTATATGTTAATAATTATTTTTGATATTTTGATTATTTTTATAATTACTTCTGATAATTACTCAAAATAAATGTAAACATAAAAACATACTTGGTAAAAAGCAATGGAGAGCTGTTGGTAGTATAAAACATTGTGAGAAACGGCTCTCTCTGAAGTAACTTAGTTTTCGAGAAAGAATTAATTTCCCACTAATTATTTGAATTTGATTGCGAGACCTCAGAATTAGATTTTGAGGTCCCGAAATCAAGCATTTGTTATTTCTTCCATATCTCGCAATTTCGACGACCAATTGAATTCAAATTTTCACAGGCTTGTTATTTTTTGCATATGTTGAGATACACCAAGTGAGAAGACTGAGCTTTGAAAATATTACCAAGTAGTCCAGTGTTTTAAGAAAAAAGTGCAAAATCAATAATAGCCTACGTACCCAAGATGAAAACTCATTGTCCTGGTTTACTGTTGGAACCTCCCGATGAGGTTTTGGTTGGCGAGCGACTCTCCAAACAATCATTACGGCAAAACAGACACATACGGCGACAGAAACGGTAAAAATGACGTAGACTTTTACGTAAATCGGTTTATCCGTTGATGGCGTTCCTTCACCACCGGGCTCAGGCTTCGTAGTTGATGCTTCTGTATTGAAACTTGGATCTGAAAAACAGTTTGAGGTTGTTAGTGCTGAGAAAAAAACATGGACTCTTCTTGCTGTTGCTTGTTGCTGTTGCGAGAGAAGGTGGTACCAATGACGTAATCGTTTACGTCAATCGCATTGTCCGTGTTTCTTCACCGGGCTGCTTTGTCATAACGTTAATGAAAGTGCCTTTATTGTTTCTGTAATCAAAGTCGTACCCGAGCTAGCAATTTGAGATTGTTGGCTGAGAAATCATTTACCACTTTGCTCTTGGTTTTTTTTGTGAAACTGTAATAATAGAGGCTTACCTTTATCGATCAGATCCAACGGAAGCTCTCTCACGACGTAACTATCATTGTCTAAAAACGACGTCATGCATCTGACGCCCTCTTCGTCCGATATTGTGTTTGCATGCAATGTTATGCTTTCCGAGGTCGTCCACATGTTCGTAGCTGTACTATACCGCAAAACAACCTTTTCGCGACTCTGCGCGTCTTTTATGTTGATAATCCACGTGATCTTCGCAGCTGGGTTTGCTCCCGAGGCAGTGCAGTTGAACTTATAAATCAAACCGGAAGTCCAGTTAGCTTTAAGGGTCACGACATCCGGTGGATCTGAGAGTGGGGAAGAAATCAGACTGGTTACATAACAACTAAAAACTTTACAAATCAAAAATTGCTGGGGATGCTCCAGCTGAACATGCTAAGAACACGAGGCCAATCTTTGGCGTTATTCACGAGCCTGGAAAGGTGACGTGTCTGATGTTCAGCAGGCTAGCTCAAATAATACGATCTAGCATTTTTCTATGCTTGGAATGCAAGTATCAATGTACTTACGGAATACGTTCAGTTGAAGTGTCTTGTTGGTGTTGTTTTGCCCAGTTTTGCTGCATCTCAGAGTCGACCTAGAATCATTTCTGTACAGCGTTTTATTAAGGCATATTTGTTTTTGGGAATCCGCACCCCGTAGGTGCAATGGTTTGTCGTTCAGAAACCATTCCAGGTACTCATATTCTCCCAGTTCACCAACAGTACATGAGAACGAGGTTGTTTCTCCCTCGATCTCGTGAGGCGTCGTTCTTGTCAAATTCATCTCGAGAGAGTGAACTGCAACGAGGATGAGAATATTATAGAAAAAGAAGGTCTTTCGTGTTTTTAGGGTCTGAGTTTACTTTGCTTCTCATTGACATGTGTCCCAGTTTTTAAGCCGGTAATGTTGGTGCTATTACCATTCGTTTTTATAACAAATACAAATACAAAAGAAGAAGAAAAAACTTAAAGGCAGTGGACACTATTGGTAATTGTCAAAGACTAGCCTTCACAGTTGGTGTATCTCAACATAAGCATAAAATAACAAACCTGTGAAAATTTGAGCTCAATCGGTCATCGAACTTGCGAGATAATAATGTAAAGAAAAAAAAACCTCCTTGTCACACGAAGTTGTGTGCATTTAGATGGTTGATTTCATGACCTCAAGTTCTAAATCTGAGGTCTCGAAATCAAATTCTTGGAAAATTACTTCTTTCCCGAAAATTATGGCACTTCAGAGGGAGCCGCTTCTCACAATGTTTTATACTATCAACCTCTCCCCATTACTCGTCACCAAGAAAGATTTAATGCTAAAAATTATTTTGAGTAATTACCAACAGTGTCCACTGCCTTTAAGGCAAACGTATAATACAAACATACACAAAAGATTAAGAAACTGTTGAACACCACGATTTAGTCAGTTTAAAATAAGCAACAAAATATGGCATCACTTTAGATTGGTTGCATTTCAAGACAGGTGTTTAACTTTAACTAATTGTTATACATTTCTATAGTATTATACTATTATAAATACTCACCGACAAAACTGGTTCTTATAGAAAAGACAACGAGCAGCAGGAAATAATATCTCGCAGCCATCCTTAATTCGAAATGAATGAAAGCAAACTCTGACGAAGAAAACTTGTTTCCTTATTAGTCATTCATTTGTATCCCTTTGTTCTTAAACCAGTACTGTCTAAACCGCTGACGCTAGGGAATCAAATTTCAGTTTAGATTGAACTCTTCGATTTAGGTTTCGAGACTGAAGTGAAAATAGAGTGCACATAATATCCTGCCACAACCGGTGACCAAACTAAAAATGTTATCAGCCAATTAATCATTCAGTTTATTTTCACAGTGTCAAAATCAAAAACAAACTCAACTCAAAGGCAATGTAAATTGGAAGTTTGGAGATAAAAAGTTGTTTGATAAGATTAATTAAATAAAGATTAAGCGTGGTCATTTATGAACCCGTGGAGCTTGGAAGGTTCCGGGTCTCTGAGCAAGCTTGTGCATTGAGGCGATCATAATTTTGATGTTTTGTGGAAGATACCACTCCACGTACGAAACATGTTCCTGAAAGAACAGTTGTATTCATGATGACTCAATGCACAAGCTGCTAACAATGAAATGTAATAGAGCTGCTTAAAGACACTGGACACTATTGGTAATTGTCAAAGACTAGCCTTCACAGTTGGTGTTTCTCAACATATGCATAAAATAACAAACCTGTGAAAATTTCAGCTCAATCGGTGTTTGAAGTTGCAAGATAATAATGAAAAAACACACCCTTGTCACACGAAGTTGTGTGCGCTTAGATGGTTGATTTCGAGACCTCAAGTTCTAAATCTGAGGTCTCGAAATCAAATTCGTGGAAAATTACTACTTTCTCGAAAACTATGGCACTTCAGAGCGAGCCGTTTCTCACATAATTATTTTTACACCATCAACCTCTCCCCATTATTCCTTCGTCACAAAGAAATAATTATTTTGAGTAATTACCAATAGTGTCCACTGCCTTTAAAGTAGCTAAAGCACACAAACAATTATGATTAAAACATTTAGGTTACTAACTAAACTACCATGTCATGTGTACAAGTTGTGGTTAGTAGCTCATACAAATTTTAAGCATTTGTTTCTGCTTCAGCGGCTCTATGAAATCTGGCCAAGATCAATGGTGAACCATTCTGAATGGTGTAATGACCTCATTATAATGCATGTCCTTTAGGATAGCTCGAATAAGTTGAACGTTTATGAATTCGTCCCTATGACCCTTGACCCTATGCTCTCTGTGAAGACCTCTATGCGGAAGTGACCTTTGGGAAGGCAGTGACCTCATGTTGTTGACCTTATTTGGCTGACTTCTTATAGTTGGTGTAAACATAGTACAGTATGATACTAATTCCGGTTAGTAGCATTGTGCCGCTGAACACGAAGAAGGTAACCTTGAAGTCTCCAGTTATCTCGAACAGATATCCTGTAAAACGAGAAAATGCGTTATTTAAACTATGAATGTTCATTGGGTTGGTGTTTTGATAATTTCAACGGGCCTTCAATTATTCGCCTTTTAAAGGCACTGGATTATACCAAGTTTCCTCGTGATTTTCAGCAGCTGAATACCAGTATCAAGCAATATGCAAAAAATGGAAATTTGGTTGGTAGTCCTATTTTGAACAAAGATGAAATGTCATGCTAAGCAAATGTTTGTGCTTAGCATGAATGAATATCTCACCTGATACAAATCCAGAGACGGGATAAGACAGTCCTGTGATGAAGTTTTGCCACGTGTAAAGAAAGACCACTCTGTTATCAGTATTAGTCAGGTACCGGGTTAATATAATGGAGACTAGGAACAGACTCTCTGTCCCGGCCCCTATAATGGCAGTCACGATCATCTGCCCTACAAAGGATGCGATAAAAGGATCCAGCACATATCCAACAACAGCTAGACTTGTCCCAATCCCCATCACTGAACATTCGGATAACACTTTTGTGTGCATCACCAACGTAGCGAAGGAGAGCCCGAGAAGGTTGCCAATTCCCCACGCTGTTGTGTCGAAGGAGGACTGGTGCGCGTCTAGCCCTAGAGACAACGCGTTTGGAACCATGTAGATGACAATCCCAGCATAGCCGAATCCGCTGAACAGCTTTATCATAGTTATAAGTATGAACCGTACGTCTTTAAATACAGCTAATCCCATGGTTGAGATTAACTGACTGCAGCAATAATAAAGCCTCCTATTTTCCTCATCTAACCTGTCCAAGTCTTGATAATCCGACATCCTTAGGGCAACAGAGGGCGCTCGTTTGAATCGTGAGCTGGATGAGCGGCAAATGAGCAAACCGCATACCGTGAGATTGAAGCTCAGCCCGGCGAGGATGAGCAGAGCTCCACGCCAACCGTAGTATTCAGTCAGTGCTTGCGTTGCTGGACCGTAGACCATCATTCCGAACGGGGCACCCATCTTAGCAAGGAATGATACGAATGCGTACTTCTCGTGAAAGTAGAGGGCCATCTGGGAAAACAGTGGTTCCTTCACACACGCTGCACCCGTACCTGATCAATCAAAGAGCCAGATTAATAGTTGAAGAAATCAAACACAACAATTTTCGGAAAAGACAACATTCAATGGGAGACTTTGGAACGCTAGGTGGCAGCAGACTTACCAGGTAAATTTCCATTGTTTACGTAGTTCTGAGCACACGCGCATTACCGAGAACAATTGATTTTACATGGTAAGTCTGCTGCCACCAAGCGTCCCAAAAGTCTCCCATTAGATAGAGTCTTAAAGCAAAATGGAGACTTTAACTACCAGCTCATAAAAACATTCCTCTGAAGTGAATAGTTAAATTGTTAAGTAGGATTTGAAACTTTGCATGGTGGAAATAAGATATAGAAGAGTTTGCGGTAACACCATTTAACAACAATCTCTAAATGAGTTGGGGTGGTTCTGAAAAGAACCGTTGGATTAACTCGACGTTTCGATCAGTATGCTCTGATCGTCTTCTGGAGAAGTTAAATTGTTTAAAACGCTAGGTGGCAGCTTATAAATGATATTAAAATATCAGTTAATATGCTGCCACCTAGCGTCAAGATTACCCATTTAAAGGAAAGGAGAACTACAGTAGCCGTAACTGTAGCCGAAGACTCCGTTTCGGACACGGCCTTTATTGAGTTTTTGAGTTAAATATTATTTTTGTTTACCTGCTAGTGCAACCATGGCAACAGCTAAGACGGGGACACTGTGACTCTGCGATGCGATGGCGAGTCCAAGACCACTCAAGATACCACCAGTTACAATGACTGGACGGACACCGATGCGATGGGAGACGGCCACAGGAAATGGTGCTGAATAAAACAAAAAATACTTTTTTTTAAATAACAATAAAACCCTTTTCACATTACTCCTCCTGGGGTTGCCCCTTGGGAATAACGGTCAGCCTTTTCACATTATGATTGCTTTACCCCTGGTCTGCCCTGCCCTCTGTCTGCCGGGGAATAGCCACTCACCCCTACTCCTGACAAAAAAAAAACCTAGGTGTTCTTGAAACGTGCGACCAGAACCCCGTGAAATAGGGATACAGTGTGAAAGTGCGCCGGGGTAAACCATGGGGCAAAACAGACCCGAGGCAGCACCGGGGATGTATTCCACGGGGATACAGTGTCGTCGTCGTCGTCCTACGAGTCATGGCTGACCCTTTGTGACCCTGGTTATGATGGAGTTCCACTTCTGTCTATCCAGTGCAGATCTATAAGCAACGTTTATTGATAAGCCTGTGAGTTCTTTGATTTCGTCTGTCTAACGAAGTTTTTGACGGCCTCGTCGGCGACTACCTGCAACACATCCTCGCATAAAGATCTTCTCAAGGTTGTCTCCCTCTCTATGGATATGTGACCAAAATACTGAAGCTTGTTTTGAGGACAAGGTGGGTCTATCTTCTCCTATCAGGTTTCTAACAAAAACATTGGATACAGTGTAAAAAGGGCTTAATGTAGTGGCGTCTTATCATTCCGTGGGGATGTACTGCTGGACCCACTGAGCACGGTCGGAAGGCAGATTGTTTTACGGGTAAACTGTGTTTGGGCGGCACAGTTCTTATTTTTTAATAATGGTCTGAGAACAGAATATGGCGAGGTTTTCCCAGCCGACGATTTCACCAAACTCTTTCTAGCTTTAGATTTAATCTCTGGACAAGTTCAGTTCTGTATCCATAGACGTAGGACGCATTGAACCCATCTTAAATTATGACGGGTTACTCGTCCTATAACCCGAGATTAATCCTAGCGTTTCGTGAGTCGGCTGCTTGATTGACCCACACCCTAAAGATTAAAGCATTCTGAAAATGTACACACAATGACACATTATTTGTAGTTATAAAAAAAAAGAGAAAGAAAATAAAAGTAGCTGTTGCAAACAACTTGCCGACCAAATGGGCCGATGGTATAAATGAAAATAAAAAAAATTAAAAAATCCTCTCTAAGGCTTAAGACAGCAATAACAAAACATGCACAACAAAATTAATACACAAAAATCACGTACAACCAACGGTTCTTTTCAGAACCACCCCAACTCATTTACTGTAAAAAAAAAAAAAAAAAAAAAAAAAAAAAAAAACTGTAAAAGTAAAAATTACGGTGCTTTACCTAGAAGCTTGGTAAAGTGCAGTACATTTCACAGTGGAAGTTTTGCAAATTATCCCTTCAAGGCACAAGTTACAAAACTACCACTGCACTATGCCTGGCACCATATAGCTTGCCAGTAAGCACCTTAAATTTTACGGATTTTTTGTTTTTTTGACAGTGTAGCCATTATACATGGTGTTACCGCAAACCTTTCCAAAAACTTACACAGTAAAAACTGCATCGCATAATAGAGTGAATTAATCAGACCAATCGTCCACAGACTGGTTTTGTATTCCTGGTGGATATGAGTGATGAGAACACCGGTTGCTTTGAGGTTTCCGTAGAGTATAAACTGGGACAGGAAGACGGAAAATACAACGGGCCAACCCCAGCCTCCCTCCCGGTAGCCTTTCGTCTCCGTCACGCTCATTTTTCAAGAGCGTCGTAAAACCTTGATGATCAGCTTTCGAGGTCGCGACTTTAAGAGGAACAATACTCCGAGACGAGCTGCACCAATGATGGTTTTCTGCTGATGGTGGTAAATGACTCCACTGCTCAAGAACCCTTATCTTGATCACTAGGGATTTAAACAAAATTCTTTTCTCCGTCTTCGGTCACTTTGTGCATAACTCTCTCGGTTACGTTAATATCAAATCCAACGGAAACCAAGTTTCAAAGTCAGCATTCCAGGTAAAAATGTTATTCCCGGCCGGATGTGTGAGCCCCACACACAGCTACAAATTTTCCATTTGAGGGCGACACTGAAGTTACTTTTTGTCAAAATTTGACAACGATTCAGATGTCTTATAAATATAAGTATTAACTCTTCTTATGAAGACTGTCACACGTTGTGCATCGATTAGGAACCCGACCTAAAGTGTAACCCATACCAGTATAGCGATACACCCTATACCCATGTGTCGTCATCCTTGTGATCAGTGTTTGCATTCTAGGTGTTCGAACCCGCGGTGTCGGGTCTCGTTTGGGGAGGAGGTTACGCTTGAAAAACAATACCTTGCCGTATGGCGAGGAGGTGAGCCGGAGGTGGATGTTGGTTACTTTTTATAACCCTGACCTAAAAGGAGGTCTTAGGTTTCTTTAAAGTATGTTTTAGAAATAAGTTTTTAAATTTTCATTTCTTGTTATGATTTCAGTCCAGAGGGCCCAATGCTGGAATATCTTGAACGACCCTTCAAGTGTGTCAAAGGCCAATAATTTTCGAATTATATTTCTTGTAGGAAGACAAAAGACAAATTCGATCGGAGAACGTAGGTGACTTTTTATAGATTTTTAATGTTTATTTTTATTTTGTGTGAGTTCATAACTTCCCCCAACTAAAGAAAACAAACAATCAAAACAAATACCTCAATACATATAAGCAACAAACCCAACACCTCAACAACTGAACAAACAAAAACAGTTAAATAGTTAAACAAAAACATAAAAACAACATAAAAAACAACAAATTAACAACAAACAAACAAATATACGAACACAAAATCAAGAAACAAACATAAAACAAACACCCCATCAGCACAAACAAATGCCTCAACGCCACAACAAACAACCAAACCGTCAGACACCTACGCAACACCCCAATATAATTAGTACCAAAAAAAACCTCTTTTATTTGTAGACTGTGTAAACCAAAGTTTTCCACGGACACTGACAGTCAGCAAAATTGTCATCAGGGCGAAGGAAACAACCCCCAACTCCATTCCAACACTGCTAACTGGAACAGGACCAAATAGAGCTGCTAAGCACAAAAATTGCTTAGCATGACATTTTGTTCCTTGATAAAAACAGGATTACCAACCAAATTTTCAGTTGTTGCATTGCGTGTTACTGGTATTCAGCTCTCGTTTGCTTATCCTGAAAATCACGTGAAAATTTGGTTGGCAATTCTGTTTTTATCGAGGCAAAAATGTCATGCTAAGCAAATTTGTGTGCGTAGCAGCTCTATTAAATTGGGCCCTGGTCATTTGTCTGCAGTGAGAAATTGACAGAAGGCTGTATATTTATTTAAAGTGGTGACATTTATCAAAACATGTCACGGTCCCGTACTTTTTGCCAGATGAGGCGTCTCATACAAAATTGACTATCCATACATACATTTAATATCATGCACAAGTTTGACCTTTCGCCCGCGACCGGTTTACGTGTAGATCTGTATACTGTTTATGCACACGCAGATCTCCATGTGCAAGTTCATGTAGTCAGCTATACATGTACTTAATATTATTGTACATGTTCAGTACATGTTATTCATAGTTTGAAGTGCAACATTACGGCGTAGGCGTACGGCAACCATTTTACAAGTAGGCGTGGTGCTTAAGGTAGGTTCATGATATGATATTTGCAGAGATATTTTCAGTCACTTGTTTTTCGAATCAACAAAAGGTCATGTTGCCGAACTCTTAATCTTAAAACGTTTATGCAGAATGCACAATAACAAGTTTGTTTCTGTCTGCGTATTTTTAGTAACCGTAGAAAGTATAACCGTAGAGAGTCACTCATTCATAACATGGAGGAAGAAATTATAGCACGGTGTTTAATTCAGTCATGAACATGTATCACAACAGTGTGTAATAATATAAGTTCGTTCTAGCCGTAGTTGTAAGCCGCTAATTCATACAGCCTAAACCAGCACTAAGTAATTATTGCACATTTTGGGAAATCCCAGGTTTTTCCCAACAGCGTTGACGCATGCGGGTGTCATATTGTATCTGTTTAGTTCAGACCTAAGAGCACAGATTCAACGAGCTGAAAGTCATGTCCGTTGGTTTGCACGAATTGAATACGACACTCACGAAATCTCTGAAGGGTCAGTTTCATTATTTTTACCATTATGTCATTTTAATACAATCATAGGCCATTTCTCGCCTGTAAAATAGTCGGGAAAATTCGAAACTAGACCCAATCACAAAGCAGATAAGTGCGAAATCCCAATCGTGTCATCATATCATCGGGGACTATTTTGGTCATACGAATTAGTATTTCGTTATTTTTACGAACTTGGTTTCAACTTAAAACAAATTTCACAACCTGTGAATACAAGAAACTAGGCAAGGGACAATGTTTGTTATACAAAAAAAAATAATAATAATAATAATAATAACTAGACATTAGGTGTTTGTGAACAAACACAAAGCTGTTAATAATAAAAAATAATAAAAATCTCGACGAAAACAATACCCGTTCCGACGGTAGGTCGGAACAGCTAATAATACAAATCTCGACAAAAACAATACCTGTTCCGACGGTAGGTCGGAACAGCTAATAATACAAATCTCGACGAAAACAACACCTGTTCCGACGGTAGGTCGGAACAGCTAAAAATGAACATGGAAATGGTATATGCAATTTGCGACAGATCCTTGATGAATTGGCAAGATTTCAAATACACATTAGCACATGACCAATGATTCAAATCCACAGTAATGTACACGCAAGTTCACGGATGTAGCCTACCCGGAACAAAGTCACAAACAACAAAATAATACGGGCAGCCGTCAGAGTGCGAAACAGAAACTATATAGCTTTTATAATAACGTCAGGGCCCAATTTCATAGACCTGCTTCAGCACAAAATTTTGCTTAAGCAAAAAAATCCTTGCTTAGTAAAATCAGATTACCGGCCAAAACTCCACTCAATTTTTATGCTAAGTAAACAACAGCTAATTACCAGTCACAAGCAATGTATATGGCATGAAATTTTCGCCATTAACATGTGTAAAATAAGCAGCTAATTTCGTGCTTAAGCAAATTTTTTGCTTAAGCAGCTCTATGAAATTGGCCCCTGGTCTACACACTATTAAAAAGCACAACATAATGACACTCTGACTCTGTGTGCACACGAAGGCACTGTAGTATTTCCTATTTAATTCAAGGGCCCAATTTCATATAGCTGCTAAGCACGAATTTTGCTAAGCATGAAATTTCTTCCTTGATAAAAAACAGGATTACAAACCAATTTTCCGTTTGTAGCACATTGCTAGCTACTGGTATTCAGTTGTTGTTTGCTTGTCCTGAAAATCACGTGGAAATGTGGTTGGTAATCTTGTTTTTATTAAGGCAACGAAATCATGCTAAGTAAATTTGTGTGCCTAGCAGCTCCATGAAATTGAGCCCTGTTCTTGTCAATCATAATTGTCTTGTGTGCCAATTGCCGACCATGCCAATTAGAAAGGCTCATTGGACTAAGACCAAAAGGAAGAGTAAGTTTAACAACTCATCTTTAATAACCCTTTTCCTTCACAGTAATACTTCCACAGTTCCCGCCCTTTTGTTCTTCAGCAAGTTTAGTTCATCATAAAGTCAGGATGGCAATTGTACTTGCTATTTGGGCCGTGTGCTTCCTTTCTGTTATAAGCAATGGAAGGGCGGCTGCTGCCGAAAATCAACACATCTTACTTCCTAAGAACAACAGCCATGTTCCCATCCCATGTGTTGGTCTCCAACCGGCCGAGAGACCGAGCCTTCTGTACTGGTTTATCGGTGAGACATGGGAGGTGGCAATGGGATCTCTTTTACTACGCTACTCAGATCCGGGCGTCGGCCAGAACTTTACAGAGAGTGACCGCTACTCTGTCTCACATGGCTTTGGCCTGGTCATTGGACAACTCGACACGACCGACAGTGGACGATACTGGTGCCGAGTTATCCGGGGAGGTGCCGAGAGCATCGAATCAGTTGACGTCACAGTTGTTGTTAAAGGTAATGTTTTGTGTTCCGATTCTCAGACATGAAAGTACAAAATGCTATGCAACTAAGGTGTTTTTTTCTTCTAATGATTGTTTTGCAACTTCGATGACCAAAAATATCAGATGTTTACAGGTCACCATTGTATGCTTGTGTTGGGTCACATCAAGTGAGGTAACTGGTTGCTTGACAATTGAAAAAAAAAACTGCCTAGGCCTATAAGTAGTCTTTTACTTAATTTTAATAAATTTTAATTTTCAGATTCGCGTCCCGGTCCAGTGATATGGTGGAACCCTTCAACAGGTTCAGTTTCCAAAGTCGATATAAAGAAACAACAGATACTAAACTGTTCGGTCGATGACGTTTACCCGAACCCCGATTTAACATGGTCGTTCATTGGTTGCCGTAGTACTGCCAATCAGTCAATGGAATTATTCACGTCCAATCAGCAGTCGACCTACGACGTATTCTCCAAAACTTATCGAGTGACGAAAAGGGCCCATTTTGGCGCCTTGGATCTGAAGATAGACGATAAATGTGAGTTCGAGTGCATTGCTAAGGGAGTAGCAATCCACAACGGGTCGTCTGCTACCGCTGTTGAAATCTTTACCACAGGTAAGTTGAAGTGAAATACGGTGACTCAGACTAAATGGCGCCACCTAGCGTTTGCCAACGGCGAGTTATATAAAACGTTGACTGATTTCACTGTCATCGCACATGGACGTGTTGTTTTCTTCTCTTAATTTTAATTTTGATTTCCTTAAGACCTCTTATTGCATTCTCTGTTGGTTCCAATCTTGTTTTCGTATTTAACATTAAAATGTGTTCATGTACAAAATGTGTTTTTTTTCGGCCTCTGGCCGGCGACTACATTTTTTAATTGTAAATTAACCGGAAATCACTGAAATGTTTCTGTTCATACCATGACAGAATTTCAAAGCGCTGCTAAGCACAAAAATTGCTCAGCATGAAATTTCCCCCTTGATAAAAACAGGATTACCAACCAAATTACCACGTGATTTTCACGACAAGCAAACAACAGCTGAATACCAGTAAGAAGCAACATGCAACAAATGAAAATTTGGTTGGTCATCCTGTTTTTATCGAGGAAGAAATTTTATGCTAAGCAATTTTTTTGTTTACCCATACACCCGATGTGTGTTATAACTGTGTACTCAGTAAAAAAAAAAAAAAAAAAAAAAGGACTCGGGAAAGCAACTGAGTATACAGTGCTAACACACATCGGTGTATGGGTAAAAACAAATCTTTATCCCCGATGCAAATTTAACATTTATTATAAAGCAAATTTTTGTTTGAAATTGGGCCCATGTCATATTATAGCTCAGCAGCCAGAATCCAAGTCGACCAGTACAACCACAATCTTCATCATTCTAGCGGTCATCTTGTTTGTATGCTTTATAGCGTTGGCATACTTAGTGTGGAGAGTGTTTCTACCTCAACGACGCATCATCAAGCAAGAAATACAAGAACTAGTAAGAAAAGAACCGACAGGTAAACCTAGATTCTGGTTTTGTCGATTTGTTTTAAATAAAAAAGCTTTAAAGGGACACTTGGATTGGACAAGTTGGCAGTATAAAAAACATTTGTAACCGTTTGGTATGCATATGGTATGGTTGGAAAGATGTTTTAGAAGTAGAATACAATGATCCACACAAATTTGCCTTAAAATTGCGTGGTTTTCCTTTTGCTTTGCGAACTAAAACGGTCGGCCATTTATGGGAGTAAATTTTGAATGGCCGACCGTGTTAATCGACGAGGTAAGAGGAAAACCACGCAATTTCGAGGCATAATATTGTGTGGATTATTGTATTCTACTTTTAAAACATGTTTCCAACCATATGCATTTTATAGCAAATGGTTACAAACGCTTTTCAAAGACCAACTCGACCGATCCAATGCAACGTGTTCCTTTAATTCTTCCTGGTTTGTTTACTGTCTGTTGTTGTACCGAATAAAATGAACCTTTTAAATTGTTACCCTTTTAAACGATGTTGGTGTAACCCCCTCTCCTAATAGGTACACCGGACGAGAAGACGGGACTCTTTATGGAAATTAACCCGAAAGAAATGGAAGATATCACAGGTAAGGGTCCTGGGGTGGATTTCACAAAGGTAGTCCTAACTTAGGACCAGTCCTATAGGCAATGCTAAGAGATAGGACCAGTCCTAAGTTAGGATGAGTTACTGGTCCTAACTTAGGACCAGTCCTATCTCTTAGCATGCCTAGGACTAGTCCTAAGTTAGGACTACCTTTGTAAAATCCTCCCCTGCTCTATTTTGAAGTGAGATACCGTTTTGGTATCTTAAAAGTCCCGACGTTTCGATCGGTGTGCTTTGTGTGTCTTAAAGAAAACAGAGCACACGTTTTGAAACGTATCTCACTTCCTGATCGTCTTAGAAACACTTTGTTCGATTTACCATCAGCTTTAATACTTAATCTTTAGCGTTTGTTGAGTGTAAGCAAAGCGCATTTTTCACAAGAACACTTAATTTAAATCGATCCTCTTTGGTTCGTTTCTGGTTTCAAAATACAAATTGCCAGGAAGTTTGGACAGAATTCTATTCCGCTTTTCCTCATTTTTTTTTCTTCCTCATTTCGTCTCCCTTATGCTATATACTGTTACTCTGCTTGTTTGAGGCACTGGACACCTCTGACAATTGTCAAAGACCAGATTCCTACTTAGTGTATCCAAACATATGCATAAATTAACAAACCTGTGAAAACTTAGGCTGGTCATCAATTGGTCATCGAATTTGCAAGAGAATAATGAAAGAAAAACACCATTGTTATATAAATTTCAGATGCATAATAAAAAGGCTTCAGTTGAAGTATTTTAATATTTGAATGAGAAATCACCTCTTTCTCTAAAATTACGTTACTTCAGAGGGAGCCGTTTCTCACAATGCTTTATACTATCAACAGCTCTCCATTGCTCGTTACCAATTAAGTTTTTATGCTAACAATTATTTTCAGTAATTACCAATAGTGTCAGTGCAAAGCGCAGTGATACAGCTTTGTATAAAGAGCACTATATATATTTTCTTTTGTATTGTACTCACCTTTGCCCAATTTCATAAAGCCTGGTATTAGGTAACACAAAAATTTGCTCAGCATTAGCATGAAATTTCTTCCTTCGATAAAGACAGGATTACCAACCAAATTGCCACGTGATTTTTAGGATAAGCAAACAGCTGAGTACCAGTATCAAGCAATGTGCAGCAAATGGAAATTTGGTTGGTAATCCAGTTTTAAATCCAATGTTGTGCTGACAGGCTTTATGAAATTGGGCCCTTATAGCTCGTCTTTTATAACTTTCATTTCTTTTCAGCTGAGGGAACTACTCAATGGTCGTCACGACGTAGCCTCGAAGACTACAGTGGTTTATTCAAACGCTCCGAACAAACAGGAGACATTCTGGAGGTGGTTGGTAGTGATAGTCAGGGCCTTTTACTTACAACATCGAAGGCAGTCATCCGCTACCCAAACAAACAGGAAGCTAGACCAGAAATCTTCACGAAAGACAAGTTTTCAGGAAATGTGACGAACATAGTCTTACACCCTCAAAGCGAAACTTTAATAGTGGTTTTAAAAACAACTGGCAAAAAAGTCAAAACAAGTTTGCTATATGTTGACATGAACTCTGGCAATTACGGAGAGCCGGTCGAGTTGACTAAGTTCACCTCCCCAAAGGTCACCGTTGATGGCGCTGGTGCTATCTTTGTGGGCGAACTCGATGGTAAAAGATTGCTGATGTTTGAAAGACACAGCGACACACGCGGAGAGTACACATTAGACATCAATAACAAGTTGCAAAATATCGCGGCATACGGTTGGAAACGTCTCTTTGTCGTGAACGGAAAAGACACCATAAATAAGTACATCTTCAAAAGAACCAGTGGTTGTCTCAACATGTTGAAAATCCGAGATTGCATAACAATTTCTCCTGCTCAAGAAACAGGGCTGGGTGAAATCGTAGTGTACAACCACCAAATCTACGTTGTGAACGGTGTTCAAATACTCGCATACGATGTCGAGGTATTTGAAAAGCTTCATACATTCGAGACTGGCTTCCAAGATCTGCAAGGTTTATGCTTCTTCGGGTTGAATGGTGTGGCTTTGTATAGCAATAAGCGTGTCCAGGTTTATGAGATTGAGAAAAAAAAGGAAGAAAATGGACATTCAAGTGCCACGGTGTGAGATTAAACACAGATAATTTGTTGAAAATTTGTTGACTATTATCCAAAACAGTACAAGATTCATGGCACATTGACATCCTTTATGACAATTAATACCTTTGGACACTTTGTAAACCCTGTAAGTTATTTGTAAATCTGTGAACTTTTTTTTCTGTTCCGAAAGTGTATAATGGCTTTAAGACAATTTGTTTAAGGAAAAATAAAATAAATAAACAATATTACCTGTTTATAGTAAGATAAGCTTATAACTAATTTTACTTGGAGGGCACACTTGACTGAAAACAAAAGCTTTTTATGATTTCAAGTGCCACGGTGTGAGATTAAACACAGATAATTTGTTGAACATTTGTTGACTATTATCCAAAACAGTACAAGATTCATGTCACATTGACATCCTTCATGACAATTAATACCTTTGAACACTTTGTAAACCCTGTAATATATTTATAAATCTGTGAACTTTTTTTTCTGTTCCGAAAGTGTATAATGGCTTTAAGACAATTTGTTTAAGGAAAATTAAAATAAATAAAAAATATTACCTGTTTATAGTAAGATAAGCTTATAACTAATTTTACTTGGAGGCCACACTTGACTGAAAAACAAAAGCTTTTTATGATTTCAAGTGCCACGGTGTGAGATTAAACACAGATAATTTGTTGAAAATTTGTTGACTATTATCCAAAACAGTACAAGATTCATATCACATTGACATCCTTTATTGTAAATCTGTGAACTTTTTTTTTCTGTTCCGAAAGTGTATAATGGCTTTAAGACAATTTGTTTTAGGAAAATTAAAATAAATAAACAATATTACCTGTTTATAGTAAGATAAGCTTCTAACTAATTTTACTTGGAGGGCACACTTGACTGAAAAACAAAAGCTTTTTATGATTTCAAGTGCCACGGTGTGAGATTAAACACAGATAATTTGTTGAAAATTTGTTGACTATTATCCAAAACAGTACAAGATTCGTATCACATTGACATCCTTTATTGTAAATCTGTGAACTTTTTTTTTCTGTTCCGAAAGTGTATAATGGCTTTAAGACAATTTGTTTTAGGAAAATTAAAATAAATAAACAATATTACCTGTTTATAGTAAGATAAGCTTCTAACTAATTTTACTTGGAGGGCACACTTGACTGAAAAACAAAAGCTTTTTATGATTTCAAGTGCCACGGTGTGAGATTAAACACAGATAATTTGTTGAAAATTTGTTGACTATTATCCAAAACAGTACAAGATTCGTATCACATTGACATCCTTTATTGTAAATCTGTGAACTTTTTTTTTCTGTTCCGAAAGTGTATAATGGCTTTAAGACAATTTGTTTTAGGAAAATTAAAATAAATAAACAATATTACCTGTTTATAGTAAGATAAGCTTATAACTAATTTTACTTGGAGGCCACACTTGACTGAAAAACAAAAGCTCTTTATGATTTCAACATGTATAAAGCAATGTAAAGCATCTTCAGAATTGGTAGGGTAACGAACTAGTAGAATAAAGAAAGACAGTTCTCTGAGAACAAACTCTAGCTACCGTCGATTTCACAAAGAGTTAGGACTTGTCTTATCTCGAGTAAGGACGAGTAACTCTTCCTAACTTAGGATTAATCTTAAGGTCTGCATGCTACAGTGCAGGGTTGGGACTCATCCTAAGTCATAAGATTAGTCTTAAGCTAGGAAGAGCTTGTGAAATCGACGGCTGGCAAGTAGATACACACATGATGTTACCGCAAACCAAATATTCATTGATACCATGTCATGCCTCAAATCCTATAGTTTTATATGTAACAAACTTCGTTGTTTAGTTTTAGTCTTAAAGGAAGTGGACAGTATTGGTAATTACTCAAAATAGTGATAAGCATAAAACATTACTTGGTAAGGAGTAATGGGGAGAGATTGATAGTATAAAACATCGTGAGAAACGGCTCCCTCTGAAGTAGTTTTCGAGAAAGAAGTAAATTTCCACGAATTCGATTTCGAGACCTCAGATTTACAATTTTGGGTCTCGATATCGGCATCTGAAAGCACACAATTTCGTGTGACAAGGGTATTTTGTCTTTCATTATTATCTCGCAACTTCAATGACCAATTTAGCTCAAATTTCACCGGTTTGTTATTTTATGCATATGTTGAGATACACCAAGGAAGAAGACTGGTCTTTGACAATTACCAATAGTGCCCATTGTCTTTAAAGCCTTTTTGATAATGAAATTCATACTATAACCATTTTTTCTGTGAAAGTATTTCCATCTGAATTGAAGTCATAGTAAGCCTTTTTAAACATGCAACAACTGATTTTGGTTGTTCCAAACTGTTTTTACATGCAAGCAATCTGATCAACTTATTGTACTGCTGCGAATGTTTCATATTTAAAAAAAAAATGTGTTTTGTGTTTTTCCCTTCCCCTTATCGTCGTCTCGAATTCTTGCCAAATAATTACTGAAATAATTATCTTCTTGTAGCCATTTTGTTTTTGTATATTCAACTCAGTCACCGATACTGAGGTCGGAAAGACCCGAAGGACCTGTGTATTATAATCAGCATCTCACAATATTTTGTTATCAAAATAACCGTTACCCTTGAACTTTTTTGTTTGACCTTTTTACTCGGTTAAATACCGACTAAAAACATTTTTACTAAATTCCCAACATAATTGATCGATTTGCTTTTTCATACTGGTAGTTGGCTTAGCCGTTACTTACTTACCTACCTACTTACTCGTCTATGTTTTCTAATTTGTATTGTTTGTTTAATTGCTGTCCCTTTGTCTACTTCACATACATGTTCTGCTTCATAGTTATATTTACATTGTTTAACCATGGTTAAACCTTTGTGTAGTTATCTACCGTAGCGGTTAGTATTTTTTTATTCGTCTATTTAGTGCTGTTTTCCTGTTTTGTTCTATAATCTTGTAACGGGCACATCCGCCACAAGCCCCGGCTTTTAGGATAATGCCTCCATGTCATGTGAATGTGGAAACAAATGTTATATTGATTGATTGAAGTTTCTCTTAATTGAACACAAAACGTATTTCTTGTAATATCTGGACTTTGTTATAACTGTAGATGTATAGTATAATCATCTCGGGAGCTTAGTAGCGAGATTCATTTTGTTTACTTGAGGAAATTAAAACGATGAAAACATCAACAAATACATGTGCCTTTGTTTCAGTGGACTAGTTTAAAGACCCATGACACTATTGGTAATTGTCAAAGACTAGTCTTCACAGTTGGTGTATCTCAACACATGCATAAAATAACAAACCTGTGAAAACTTGAGCTCAATTGGTCGTCGAAGTTGCGAGATAATTATGGGAAAAAACACCCTTGTCACACGAAGTTGTGTGCTTTCAGATGCTTGATTTCGAGACCTCAAATTCTAAACTTGAGGTCTCGAAATCAAATTCGTGGAAAATTACTTCTTGCTCGAAAACTACGTCACTTCAGAGGGAGCTGTTTCCCACAATGTTTTATACCATCAACCTCTCCCCATTACTCGTCACGAAGAAAGGTTTTATGCCAATAATTATTTTGAGTAATTACCAATAGTGTCCACTGCCTTTAAGTGTTTTAGTGAGTGCTCTTTGTTTAGTTTCAATCTACTGTTTAGCCCTTGTTTAAGGATCACAACTTCCTTTAAAAATAATCCTTTAAAGGGTATAAAAATATGTATTTTTTCCTAACAAAAAAACACAATGTCCACAGATTTACATTAAACTTACACAGTTTAAAAATTATGATAGTAGAAAACTTCCCTTGAAATTTTACTTACTGAGGCGCTGTAGTTTTTAAGAAATGAGTAAAAGTAATAATTTTCGTCTCAGTTTTAGCATGTAAAAACACATTAACCAGTTATGCTATGGTTTTGGTATAATATCATAACTGGTTAAGGGGATTTGACATGCTAATTATATGTCCCCGGATATTCTCTGTCCCCCATGATCGAGTATGAAATGAACATGGATTTATGTGTGTAGTAGGTTGAGTCAAAAGAGGGCGCTATCAAAAGAAATAATATTATTGGGGGGGGGGGCAGAATATAGTGTGGTTAGAAAGAAACCAGAGGAGCGGCCTCATTAATAATTTAAAGGCTCTCGAAATGTTCTATTACAGAAAAATTGGAGAGCCCAAAGAAAAGAGATAGAGTGAAAATGGTCTCGAACTAAATTTAAAAAAATTAGTAAAAGAATTACTTCTTTCTCGAAAACTTTATTACTTCAGAGGTAGCCGTTTCTCAGTGTTCTATACCCTCAACAGCTCTCCATTACTCGTTACCAAGTAAGTTTTTATGCTAATAATTATTTTGAATAATTACCAAAAGTGTCCACTGCCTTTAAAGCCAGTGTCCCTGACTGTACAACCAGAAATAAATGAAACCAATAAGAACCTTCCTCACCGAGGCTTTTTTTTTCGACCAAGGAAACTCGACCTCGAGAAAATTTGATCCACCACTTTCGATGCAAGTCAAGTTTATAATTTCACTTCTAATTTATAATTTTTCCTCACTTCCTCGAGTCTTGTTTTCCTTTCTTCTCTCTTTCTGTATTACTCATCATCAGAAAATGCACAAAACGAAACAAAGTTTCTTTTTAGCTGTACTTGTTTTTCTTACATGGTTTTTTGATACAAAAATAACAAACGACGTAAATTCAACGGTACAACTTATTCCAACAACTGCGTAAATAGATCATTTCAAACAGTTTGACTCCGGTGGTAAGATGACCAATCACGGAAAACAGTTTCTCGTTTTGGCGATTGCAATAGGTGAGTAGAAACTATCAATGTGGGTTCGTTTGATGTCCGTTGTTGTACTTGGTGTCCACAATATTTAAAGTCTAGTATAAAAACAAATTTCCATCTTATTAGTCAGAGCTGGGGTTTTTCCAAAGATTATAGAGCGCCGCAAGGCGCAAGATGCGGAACTGAAGCTTTATCTATTGTTGGAACGTGAAATACGCATGGGCGCCATTTCAGCAAGTGGATGTTTTGTTTCCTATTGATAGGAATGGTCATTGTCTGCACTGATCTATTATTGTATCAAAAGAGTTACTTGCCGAAATGGCGTTCAGTGGGATTTCACATTCCAGCCCGAGTTCCGCATCGCGGCGCTCTAATAATCTTTGGTTTTTTCATGTACATATTGTACAACCACATGGATTAATTGTGGATTAAAGTCCTATCCTTTAAAAGGGATTTGGGTACTTTTTGTAACATAAAACACAATGTCCTCAGATTTACATTAAACTTACACAGTTTGAAATTACTGATGTTAGAAGGCTTCTCTGTAAATAAATAAAAATACTTGCTGGGGTGTTGTAGTTTTTGAGAAATGAGTAAAACAATGTCACGAAAATAATGTTTTACATACTAAAATAGTTTTCGTGACTTGTTTTACTCATTTCTCAAAAACTACAGCACCTCAGAAAGTGATTTTCAGGGAAGTTTTCTACTATCATTATCTTCAAACCGTGTCATTTCTAATGTAAAACTGTGGACATTGTGTTTTTGTCCTACAAAAAGAAACCAGACCCTCCAATTATGACGACAGAAACCCCCTTTTTTTCTTGTTTCTTTTTTTTTTTTAATTTCAGGACTCATTGTTCAGCAATCCGAAGGACAAGGGCCGAATCTCACAGGTATTTTTTTTTTGCTTTTTTGCTTTTTTATTTTGTTACTAATAAGTTTATTGAGAGATGTAACGTGTCAATTTTATTTTTAATGAAGTATTTTTTGTAAAGAGTTCTAGTACTTTTGCCTTCGAGAAAGACTCTGCTAGGGTCGAAACGTCAGGCCATTAACTATTTTTTGAGTTCTAGTACTATCAGTCATATATGACTATATTTTTTAAACCGACAAATTGAGATTCATTCGAGGAGCAAAGTCAACATGAAAAACAAAACAATCGAAAATGAACATTTCCTGTTTTCCAAAAATCTGTTCAAGGAAGTACATCTGTTGTGGTTCTGCTTGTTTTTTTTTTCTTTCTATCATAATCCAACCTCGATTTTTTTTGTATGAGGAAGGTCTATATAACGCGGCATTGCAAACAACAGATTTCCAGCAAGATTTGCTAACTTCATACTAGTTAGTTTTAACCAAAGTTTTACAAACATTATAACACTTGCACACACACACAAAACAAAGATGGAAGTTGAAACTTCAGCTGAATTATGCTTTCGTATTATTACACAAACTTAATAATTTAAGGTTGAATGGCCGGACTATAACTGGCACACCATTAGAACAATTTGACAAACATGGAGGACAAATGACATGTCATGTTTACAATTTGTGATTTGTATCCTGGGCCCAATTTCATAGAGCTGCTAAGCACACAAATTTGCTTAGCATGAAATCTCTTCCTTGATAAAAACAGAATTATCAACCAAATTTATATTTGTTGCATATTGCTTGCTACTGGTTTTCACACTGTTGTTTGCTTATCCTGAAAATCATGTGGAAACTTGGTTAGTGATCCTGTTTTTATCAAGGCAAACAATGTCATGCTAAGCAAACTGTTGTGCTTAGCAGCTCTACGAAATGGGGCCATGATCATTACTTCAATAGCAGACAACTGTTGAGCAATATTTCTGTATACGAAGCTCTATATGAAATGGGCCCAGGTCAATTCCGTATGATAAATGAGTTTTCGGATGGAAAGAAATCAACTTGTCCTTTTGACAATTATTCATTGACTAAAAGTACTATTTTCTATGTGTGTGTTCTCTTTAATTAAACTCAGACTTGCAATTGACGATGAACACTTCGGTGTTGGAAGAGGGTCTACCTGTGCGGTTCTTTTGTAGCAGCGAGGGGTGTACCAATTTAAAGATTTTTTACATTGATGGGGAAATACAATCATCGAACCAGCCAAATCCTCAGTGAGTGCCATGTTGAAAATTTACCCCCGGGAATTTGGTGGTGGGGCTTGGCCGGTCTTATTTCAGCTAAACATTTAAGTAGATGTAGCTTTTGAGAAAAATGGAATCTCTCACTAAAATATTCGGACCTGATGTATTTTATTTAGGCATCTGCAAGCACACAGATTTGTTCAACAATGGGATTTTTCTCATTATTTTCTTGCAACTTCGATGACCGATTGAGCCCAAGTTTGTATGTGAAGGGAGTTTTACGAGTTCTCGTGATGGGAAGACCATCTTATTAATAACACACAAACAAACAACATTTTGTCAATGACGTGGTGAAAATAGCATATACACATCTGTGGCCAGGATAAGGAGGCTCAAAGTTGGTAGGAAAAAAACTCATGGCTTGTTTGTAACATTATCTCACATTATCTCACATTATCTCACATTAATGTCACATTATGTATCTTAGCTTCCCATCCTATGTTATGTTTCTTTATTGCTGGTTAAGTTTATTATTTGCTTGATGGGAGGTGGTGTGGCTATTTTGCATTTTTACTTATTCTGCGTCCCTGCTTTTAATTATCTTTCTGTTTCTGTCTTAATATTCTTAATGCCTTTATAGATTTATTGTAAATAATTATAGATTTTTAATATATGGCCAGGGATATTGGAATTGAAGGCCTTCGGGCCATAGTTTTTAGGTAAACTTTTTTAATTCCAGGCATATGTCCCTGGCTTTTGTTTTGTACTGTATATGTTTGTACTTTGTATGTGTTTTTATGCCGAATAAATAATAACAACAGTAACAGCAACAGCAACAGCAACAGCAACAGCAACAGCAACAGCAACAGCAACAGCAACAGCAACAGCAACAGCAACAGCAACAGCAACAGCAACAGCAACAGCAACAGCAACAGCAACAGCAACAACAACAAGAATAATAATAATAATAACAATAACAATAACAATAACAATAACAATAACAATAACAATAACAATAACAATAACAATAACAATAACAATAACAATAACAATAACAATAACAATAACAATAACAATAACAATAACAATAACAATAACAATAACAATAACAATAACAATAACAATAACAATAACAATAACAATAACAATAACATTAACAATAACAATAACAATAACAATAACAATAACAATAACAATAACAATAACAATAACAATAACAATAACAATAACAATAACAATAACAATAACAATAACAATAACAATAACAATAACAATAACAATAACAATAACAATAACAATAACAATAACAATAACAATAACAATAACAATAACAATAACAATAACAATAACAATAACAATAACAATAACAATAACAATAACAATAACAATAACAATAACAATAACAATAATAATAATAATAATAATAATAATAATAATAATAATAATAATAATAATAATAATAATAATAATAATAATAATAATAATAATAATAATAATCAATCTCAATAATTGTCTTATTTATTTTCAGCTTAAACTGTTCTGCCATGTTGTCGCTTTTATTACAAACTCGCTGTGTCATGTCTTATGTTCATCTGTCCTTTTGTCTGTTTGTCTGTCTGTCTGTCTGTCTGTCTGTCTGTCTGTCTGTCTGTCTGTCTGTCTGTCTGTCTGTCTGTCTGTCTGTCTGTCTGTCTGTCTGTCTGTCTGTCTGTCTGTCTGTCTGTCTGTCTGTCTGTCTGTCTGTCTGTCTGTCTGTCTGTCTGTCTGTCTGTCTGTCCGTCTGTCTGTCTGTCTGGTTGTCTTGTTTTCTTGTCTGTTTGGCTGTTTTTTACAATCTCATGTTTACCAAAACGGCCCCGTATAGAGTATACTCTATTCTTTTATATGTAACAAGTGTTACTTAAAGATATGTTTTGCTTTTAGTCCGTAATAACTGTCGTTATTCTTTTATGAGAGTATGGAAAGAAATGTATTCTTGTAATCTTGAATTCTTCTTTTTTCATCTTTGCATTTCACTAATTGTTTTCTTTACTCTCTTGATAGTGAAACAGTTTCCCTTGATCTGATTCCAGCACGAAATCAATCTGGATCAGTGCTTGAGTGTAGGATGTTATCCGGAAGTGGCAGTAACATCGGTAGTGCCAATCTCACTTTGAACATCAACTGTAAGTTTGAACCCTCCGGGTTTTTTTTCTCAATCAGTAGTTGCAAAAATAAGTCACTCTCAATTTTCAGTGCATGCTATTTTATTTTTATCATCATCATCATCATTCGGCAAAGGCTTGCGTCCTCCAAATAAAACTGAAAGAAAAATGAAGAGCCTCTCCGTCAGTTATCTTGAAAATGTGCCGTTTCTTTAGGTACGGGGCTTTAGGCTCGGCCCAAAAGGAAGTCACCGTTATGAAAAAGCCCTAAACCTTCATCTGTACACACAACTCGACACAAAATACTCATTATTTTAAGTCATTAATGCTGAGAACTGACAACTCTCTGGTACGTTTCTGGGTCACATAAAGTGCTATTCACACGGCATCAATTTAACTGGGGTCCCTTGCTACTTAGCATGGTTGTAAAATGTATAGCAATGTTTAGCGGGATTTTGCAAGAGCACTTGGACAGTGTAGGCTAAGTTGTTGTCCTTTCACACGAGGTACATTTGCAAAATATTACAACCTATATGCTATACAATTAAGCAAGGGACCT
The DNA here is from genome assembly GCF_032118995.1 of Asterias amurensis. NCBI lineage: Eukaryota > Metazoa > Echinodermata > Asteroidea > Forcipulatida > Asteriidae > Asterias > Asterias amurensis. Next base: position 1,577,334 of record NC_092669.1, on the reverse strand, counting down.
TTGCTAAATTACTCTCATGTGAAAGAACTTTTAGACACGCGTCAGTGTAGACAAGCTGAAATATTTATAATTTGTTTCACTTTTTACTAGATCCGCCTGAAACTGTTTTCATGACGACAGAGTCTGGTGCCTGCATGGGTACAACTTGTGACATGACAATGGTCTTATGGGGAGAGTACAATTTCACCTGCCAGTCTCTTTCGTCGAGTCAGGCTTACGGGTTCCGATGGGCCATAACCTCCAAAGATGGCGACGTGATTGACATTCCAGATTCAACACAGGGTAAGTAGGATTTGAAATTTTGCATGGTGGAAATATGATTAATAAGGTTTGCAGTAACACCATGTACATGAGTAGGATTTGAAACTTTGCATGGTGGACATACGATATAGTAAGGTTTGCAGTAACACACGTACATGGATTTGAAACTTTGCATAGTGGTAATACTATATAGTAAGGTTTGCAGTAACACCATGTACATGAGTAGGATTTGAAACTTTGCATGGTGGAGATACAATCTAGTAAGGTTTGCAGTAACACCATGTACATGAGTAGGATTTGAAACTTTGCATGGTGGAGATACAATCTAGTAAGGTTTGCAGTATAACCATAGAGTAGGATTTGAAACTTTGCATGGTGGACATACAATATAGAAAGGTTTGCAATGGATTTGAAACTTTGCATGGTGGAGATACGATATAGTAAGGTTTGCACTAACACCACGTACATGGATTTGAAACTTTGCATAGTGGTAATACTATATAGTAAGGTTTGCAGTAACACCATGTACATGAGTAGGATTTGAAACTTTGCATGGTGGAGATACAATCTAGTAAGGTTTACAGTAACACCATGTACATGAGTAGGATTTGAAACTTTGCATGGTGGAGATACAATCTAGTAAGGTTTGCAGTAACACCATGTACATGAGTAGGATTTGAAACTTGCATGGTGGACATACGATATAGTAAGATTTGCAGTAACACACGTACGTGGATTTGAAACTGCATGGTGGCATGCCACCAATACGATAGAGTAAGGTTTGCAGTAACACATGTACATGAGTAGAATTTGAAACTTCGCATGATGGAGATACGATGTAATGTTCTTAATTACAGAATCAAAATCTGAGCATGACGGGGGTTGGAACGGAGTGAGCAGAGTCACACTTAGGGCACAGGCAAATTACAATGGGAAACGACTGGTGTGCCACGTATTGTACCCTGACAACAAAACGTACCAGAAGTTAACAGTCACTGTCGCCGTGGATAGGAGTAAGTGTAGGACTGTTCAACCTTGTTCCCATTTGTTTTTTCGTAATCGGCGGGCACGACATGGCGCGCTGCCATATTCTGAACGAGGGTGAAAATCTTGGTAGTTATCCAAAACATCGAATACGTTATAGAAAAGTATCTACACCACCAGACATGTTGTCAATAACTATTTAGTTTCAATCGATTGTTGTCAAACCAACAACTTTCCAAAATCTCTCCTCTCTGCCTCACTAAACAACCTTGTACCCAAACAAGGACGCATCCCCAGCACTGCTCATTAGTCAGCGTGTGTAATGACAACAAGCCACTTCGGAATGTCAGTGGCGCATGTCTGTTACTGCTGACTACGGATTTTGTCTATCTCCCGTAACCTTTTGACAATACCCGCTGGTATTGTCAAAAGGTTATTGGAGATAGACAACATGCGTTGTCAGCAGTAACAGACATGCGCATCAGCTGGAACTCCGAAGTGGCTTATTGGGTAAGGTTGTTTATATCACCACCCCAGGCCATAATCTCAAACCTAAAATCTTGGAGGTTCGAATCCCGCACTAGCCAAATAATGTTTCTGTTGGTAAAGCACTTTTACCACAATGCCAAAGTCGGAGGTTTGATTGCAGTTCCTTTCAATTGGTTTTTCCACTCATGTTAACCCTTACAGGTATTTTGATACTACTCTCTGTGGCGGCATTATTAGCCCTGGCCGTTTTCTTAATTTGCGCATTCGCTGTATACGGTGCATGCAAGACCATCACATCCAAATGGAGCCCTGACCGTGACGTCACAGCTCTCAGTCGTCTAAGCATCAAGTCAAAACAGGTATGGATTCTCTTTTGGCAATATTGGGTAATATTAATAGTTTTTCTTGTCTCAATATTTGTCAGATTACTACTGAGCTTCCCATTTTTGATACTTTCCGCGTAAAAAAAAACTGCCAACCAGTCGAAATAAAAATAAAAACATTTTCCATTTTTCAAATCCCGGTCTCACTCATCGACACACAAAATACACTTCAGTGTAAGTGATGTGTCAAGCTTTGCATGGTATTAAGTGAGGAGTAACTTGTACAACTTGTTGATAAACATTTTGTTTAATCTAGAGCTCCTATAAAAGAACTTAATACTCTGAAAACAGCAGTAGGTATAGTCTAAAAGTTTCAAACAATAAATTTTGCTCGTCTTCAGTAGTCCTTGAGCACGTTTAGTCATAGCTTTGTTGAAAACTCCATCACAAGTTTCAATCTTTTACCGACTTTAGAGGCTGTCGAAGAAATGTTCAGTGTCACTGGACATTCTCAACCAATCCAAGACGTTTAGGGATAACTTCCCCCGGGAGCGCATCCAGATGCTGAATGTGCTTGGTGAGGGGTCGTTTGGTGTGGTGTACATGGCGATTGCAGATGGCATCTTAGAAGATGGCAAGAAACACACAGTGGCTGTGAAGATGCTCAAAGGTACTCAATACACTCTCAAAACTCAATACTCAACACTTAACATTTTATGATTCAACGGAGGGCGCTATCAGAAGAAGTTTGTACACATGGGGGGCGGCGGGGGCAGCAGAGAATCTCCTGCCACATTTGTTTTTGATGAGATCCCAATTCTTATCATCTTTCTTCTTGAAATCAACAGTATCCTTCTAATATAGAATTTAAAAACTACTTCCACAGCTTCGGTGTCATCTAATGACGTGTCAGGTTTCATGAAGGAACTGGATGTGTGCAAGACGCTTGAAAAGCACCCACACATCGTAGAGTTGCTGGGCTGCTGTACGGATAAAGGTAAACGTATTTTATCAGTTTGTGGTCAAGTCGTCTCTGACATAAGTCTCAAGTTCTTAAAGCTCAGCCATTGAAAGGTCTCAGGTGATTGTGTCATCGGCCAGCATACCTAAACCATAAGATGCTTCCCTTCATCCAGGTGTATGATAATGCAGATATCTTCACAAGATGATAGGGGCACCCCTTTAATGCTTACATCATGTCGTGGCCGAGCGGTCAAGCGCACTTGTCTCAAGCTCTGGTGTTCTGGGGTGGATTTCACAAAGGTAGGCCTAACTTAGGACTAGTCCTGGGCAATGCTAAGAGATAGGACCAGTCCTAAGTTAGGACCAGTAACTCATCCTAACTTAAGACTGGTCCTATCTCTTAGCATTGCCTAGGACTAGTCCTAAGTTAGGACTACCTTTGTGAAATCCACCCCTGACTAGCAGAGTGTGGGTCCGAGTCCCAGTGGTGAAACATGTGTCTTTTAGCCATACTGTCAAAACCACGATGCTTCGTCCTTCGGGTGAAACGTAAAGTCTTTGGCCCCGGGTGTTGTGTAACATTCTTTTCATAATCTTTATCGCTTAATCTCAAAGAGCCTTTCTGCTTGATCTTCGAGTTCGCATCCAAAGGAAACCTTCAGAGTTTCTTACGAGATAAGAGAAAGTCCTGGTCTGCTTCTTCGCCCTGTGATTTGACCTCTGATCTCATTCTGAAGTTTGCTCATCAGATAGCTAGTGGCATGGAGTATCTATCGTCCATGCAGGTGAGTCGGGGAATTTTGGTCGCATTCCTAGTTCCACGTCTTGAGCATAAACAAAGTGAGGAGACGAGACTAATATTTTCTTTAAAAAAAAAAACATTTTGTAAGAACGAACTCTACCTGGCAAGTAGATACACACATTGCGTTACCGCAAACTGTATAACATTTTTTATGTTCGTCTTCCTTTAGATTATCCACAGGGATTTAGCGACACGTAACATCCTACTGACTGAGGATCTGACTTGCAAATTGTCAGATTTTGGATTTTCACGAGACGTTCTTTTCGAGAGCCTGTATGAGATGTCCTCAAATGTGAGTAAACGACTAAAGGTTAAGTACAGGAAAAAAATGTTGGAAAAAAATGTCCATCCTCGAAAAAAATATTTTGTCTGAATTATACTAGTGACCCAAAATTAGTCTGGGTTGTTCCGACCGCAATAAGTACCGACTCAGACCACTCTATGCTCAGATGCACAAACGACCTCTGTGCAGTGTGAGACTTGTGGACGGTTCTTTTTCACAGTTAGTGCGCGAGCAATTTGAACGTGAAAAAAATGTGTCGTTTCTAGGCGATGTCATCATTTTGGGCTAACGTCATTCTCACATATGATGTCTGCACATACGTATCTATCGTGAGAAAAGGTAATTTCACGTATGCTTACGTTTTGTTTTGATGTTCACGTTCACGTTTTTGCTCAGATAACGCGCGGCCAACCTCCCTGAGGCCGTGTCCGAAACGACGACTTCGGCTACAGCTACGTCTAGATCAGCGCGTCTGTAAGTGTTCAAGAATAGGCAGACGCACGCGCCCTAGCCATAGCTGCAGCCGAAGTCGCCGTTTCGGACACGGTCTAATACTGAGCATGTGCGCGCACGCTCAGAGCCGCATAAAGGACCGTATTAGTCTCCCATTGGTTAAAGCTAATGTGTTATTCTTTGACATTCCCCCATCCATGCCAGGGTGATGTCCCGATCCGTTGGATGGCCATCGAGTCCATCGTAGAGAACAAGTATACAACAATGTCAGACGTCTGGTCCTACGGAGTATTATTGTGGGAAATATTCACCCTGGGTAAGTTATCGAAAGGTCAAAGTTTACTCTAATTTTTGAGTCCAAGGGGTCACGGCTCAGTGTTGTGTTTAGGTAAACCGAGTCAACAATTATCAACTTCCAAACAGTTGCAGTCTCACATCGCTCAACCTCGGTCCAAAGGACACTCCCAGTGTGATCCACCCCACTATCATCACCAATGATGCCATCAATGGCTCCTCAGGGGTCGATTTTACAAAGGGTTAACTTTAGGACATAGTCCTAGGAGATGTTTAAAACTTAAGGCTAGTCCTAAGTTAGGACGAGTTAATCGTCCTAACTCGAGATAAGACTAGACTTAACTCTCTGTGAAATCCACCCCAGGCACCTTTTGGGGGGTCAGTATAGAATTGACGGTGCCTGAGTAGAACAGCCATTGATGAACACAGTTTAAGGTATATACAATCATTTTATTTTTATTTTATGTTATTACCTTCCACAAAATAAATTTTAAAAATGACATCGGTGCAAAAGGGAAACCTCGAACAGGCACACAGGCCCACTTAATGTGGACCTTTGTTCACACTTCAAAGCCGCAAGACAATGGACAAACACAACCACAGGCAAGCAACCGAAGAAAACAAAAAAATACTATAAAAAGTAAAAAATTTAAACAAAATTCTGCGCACTTTGCTAAGATATTTCTTTTTGTTTTCTCTCCCTCCCAAATTGTTGCGACAGGTTCACATCCCTATCCAGGAATGGACGTCAATAACGTCATCAGAGCTCTACAGGATGGGCTCCGCCTACCAAAACCAGCACATTGCAGTGATAAACTGTAAGTTTCGTTCACTCTAAAATACTCCTTGGCTCAGAATAATTGAACCGGGTTGTGACTGCATGCTGGGTCTTCCATATTATTAAGGATACTTTCTCATACTTGGAAAGTGCTTCAGAGTTATCCCTATGAGAATTCCGAAATTATCCTAGTAATTACTCAAAACAATTGTTAGTATAAAAACTTACTTGGTAACGAGTACAGCAGCAGTACCGTATCAAATAATAATTTGAATCCAAGAGAGACTTCTAAGCCTTTATCAGGCATCTGAAAGCACACCAATTTGTGCAACCAGTATGTTTTTTTCTTTCATTGTTTTCTTGCAATTTAAATGACCAATAACTGAGTTCAAATTTCACACATTTATCATTGTATGTATACGTTGAAAAATGTTGGCCTACCTATGTGAGAATACTGTTTCTTGGTGATATTAACAAACGTGTCTATTGCCCTTGATGGTTCAGAATGTTAAGCACTATTTTAAAAACCATATTATATGATTTTTAAAGACAGTGGACACTATTGGTAATTGTCACAGACCAGTCTTCTCACTTGGTGTATCTCAACATTATGCATAAAATAACAAACCTGTGAAAATTTGAGCGCAGTCGGTCGTCGAATTTGCGAGATAATAATGAAAGAAAAAACACCTTGTCACACGAAGTTGTGTGCTTTCTGATGCTTGATTTCGAGACCTCAAGTTAATTCTAAACTTGAGGTCTCGAAATCAAATTCGTGGAAAGTTACTTCTTTCTCGAAAACTAACTTCAAAGGGAGCTGTTTCTCACAATGTTTTATGCCATCAACCTCTCCCCATTACTCGTAATCAAGAAAGGTTTTATGATGATAATTATTTTAAGTAATTACCAATAGTGTCCACTGCCTTTAACTTTAGGTACGATTTGATGAAGAGTTGCTGGTCACCAGATCCCTCAGACAGACCAGATTTCTTCAAGTTATTGGAGATGACGCAAAAAATGGCAACTTCTGCTCATGTGAGTTCAGTATAACTAATTATTACGCCAACAAATAAATTATAAAATAACTCACAAAGAAGAAGCTTAAAATTAATTTGAGGTTTGTCTGGCTGTTGTTTTTTGTCTTTATAGAGCTTTCTTCAGATGTCGGAGTTTGTTCCAGATCAATACGAATGAGGCGTCTGGAACTGTTCCCACCCCCTTTTGCTCCACACACCTGGAACCTGGAATGCACTCTCCACCTCAATCAGGAAATCCGACTCTCTTCGTACATTTAAGAAGTGTATAAAAAATTCTCGTTATTCTATCTAATGCGCTGCGTTCTTGACGTAGTGGCGCTATATAAATGCCCTATATGTATGTATGTAAATTTATGTAGCCACACACTTAATGGCTGTTTTGTGTGTAAATATAGAAAGCGATTCACCGTGTATACTTTACGGTGTATTTTTAACAGATAAGTTTTTGAAGGATTAATTATTACTGTAAATTTGTCTTATAAGCTTATTGCACAATAACAATTTTAAAAGGGGACAGCTAAAGTGAAAACACCTCATTTGAAAAATACAAAATGTTGATCGGAATTACGTATGAAAATATTTGACAATATTATACCTTTGTATTAAAAAAAGGGTAGGCCTTTTGTTTATTGCCATAGGCAGGTTGTCGTATCTCATTTTCCCTTTTAACCAATAGGCATAAACGTGATTTATTTCGTTAACATACAAAAACTGACCCCAAAATGTATAAAGTAATGAAAAATTAATATTAATAACAAACGAAAAAATAATTAACATTGAGTAGTAACTTAGTGACTCCAGTGTCATCCCTTGGTCATTAATAACACGTACAAAATGTACGTTAATTTTTTTATTTTTTTTATAAAAGTGGAAATATTGAACTTATTATTTTCCGATATGCATTACTTTGTTTTTAACTAGGTAACAATAATAAGTTTCTTAAACGTAAATCTTCACCATGGTGATTGTATATTTTGAAAGATGGAAATAAAAACTTAAAGTAAAGTTTCTTGAGCTCTCGGTGACCATTAATGTTTGTGTTTTTGAACTAAAGTTTCTAGACAGAATTTAAGAGCCCCAAAAGAGGTATTACCGCCGTGTCAAAATGTTGCCCAATTGAGAAATTGTTTTGCAAGATTGATGGGCGGACGTTTGGGAAAAATGTTGCTGGTGTAGCTACGGGTGTGTATTTTGGAGGGAGAATAATAATTGACAGTGCCATGTTTTCCGTTGTACTACTGTGCGTGAGTCGGGGCGCGCGCGTAAAGCTTGGAATTAGGTGCATTGTGGTCTAGCTGATTACAAATTTGATTCATATATATCCCACAATGCACCTCTTTCAACAGTCTGCGCTTGCGCATTGGTATTTGCGATAAGGTCATCGTGGCCACATGAACATAAGTTTTGTTTGTGGTAAATAATATAGAAAATAATACCGCTCATTGTGCAATCATTTGGAATCGCGGGTATTGCACTTGCAGGAACATTGCGTGGGATATTTGTTTCATGGCTGCTGCAATGTACTTATCCAGATAAAAAAATATATTTCGCTTGAACTAAGTATAATAATTGTTGTTGTTTAGTTTGTAAAATTCACGAAGAAGTGCGTAGCTACGGGATATTTTAAGAACGGTGCAGTAATGTGGTCACATTATTTGAAGATATTACTGCCCCCTCACAAAATGGACTCGTGGCACCAATAATAGCATACGATTGTGCTGTGCTGTTCTTTGTTGTTGTTCAGAACTTGTTACTGACAATCCCCCCCCCCCCCCCCACACACACACACCAGGAAATGCTGGAATCAGAATATTTTAGTGTACATTTACATTATAAATTCATGTAAACATGCGCATACGTATGTAACATGATCATTATTATACATTCCAAAATGTAACTCGTGACGAGTCATGTACAGAGCAGGACGTGAATATTAACGCTGTGTGTGATGCAATTGTCAGAACCATCCCTTTTTCAAACATTTACAAGGTAATTAAGTGAAATATTCATAATTTCTCCTTCCTCTAAACTATTTTGTTTGAAATAAGTTAATTTTACGATCGGCCAGGTTACGCGTAACATCATTTTTTTTTACAAAGGCGTAAATGGGAATTTCCAAAAGCTTTATTTAAAAATAAAATTGGAGCGAAAAAACGTTAAAACCACAAAAGCTAAGCTGCCGTCCTATGAGTCGTTCTGGACATGATGATGGTAAGTGTTTTTGCACCGTTTGTTTGGCCTAAATTCCCCTGGAACATTAATACTCTGATAATGTGCGAGTTGTGTGCCACACACCCGCATACGATAAACATCGTCCAGATGCAATAGAAAAGAACCGTACATGTTGTGTGTACTGAACTACATTTTTATATGTGGGAAGCATTGATTTCACTTCAGTTCATTCTTTCACAATGTCGCTGCATGTGTATCCAGCGTGCGTGGCGCTTGCAAACAATAAAAACATGGCGACAGCTGTTTTATTTGCTGTGTCAGCCCATGTATTTTCTTCCTCCATATGGTCAGTGATAAACCATAATCCATAGTTTTTAAGATTAACGTTGATATTGTTAGAGTTAATGACGTCGTCATTTTAATCTTTCAAAATAAGAGTTAAATGTAACTTTTAATGTATTGTATAACAAATCCAACACGATTATGATTATGGTTGCAAATAAATTACCCTTATTATCTCCTTAACGTCCCTAATTAATGTTATTCAGTAAATTAAAACTATGTCATGCAACACATGGTACACCTAGCCCTGGCGGCCTTACACTTTCGTATAATACTACAGTGTGACTGTAAGTATTTCCATGTGAAAAGCAAATCTTTTATGAACAAATTGTTGTGGTTTACTAAAAAACAAGTTAAAAACCGACTGTTAAAAAATCCTTCATTATTTATTAATGACCTTCATTAATCTACGGTGCCAAAGGGAAACCTACGATCGCTGTAGTAAAAAATATCATTCATAAACATTTCCTTTATAGTTGGCGATTCACCAGGGGTCGATTTCACAAAGGTAGTCCTAACTTAGGACTAGTCCTAGGCAATGCTAAGAGATAGGGCTGGTCCTAAGTTAGGACCAGTAACTCATTCTTACTTAGGACTGGTCCTATCTCTTAGCATTGCCTAGGACATAGTCCTAAGTTAGGACTACCTTTGTGAAATCCACCCCTGAATCATTATAATTATGTCTAGTAATAGGAGGGCATAAGGATTTACCCTAAACTGAGACACTTTTTGTATCTCACTCAAGTGTATCGGTCTTTTTTGCAGGTAGACCTATTTAACTACATTACGGCAATACATCAAACTCTGTGATCTGATGACAAGGACATGAAAGTGATTTGTATTGCTGTTATCACCCTACCGCTGACAATGGTAGGGGTGTGGTGTGCTTCAATTTCAACTGTGGATGTGACAAATGACAAAGTGGAACTCTGGCAGAGTGACAATGACGTACGACAGGAGCAGAGGGATCAGCCTTTAATGGAGAGGTATCTGTCGGTTGGTCGTCGGCGAAAGAAAAGAAACGGTGAGTCATTTCTTTCTCAATGTGTCGTTTGAAACATCATTACTCACATAAACTCATCCGTCACTTCGGTGATATACTGCATACATAATGAGTATTTTGTATGACGTCACACAATGTTGATTTATTTACCATATCAAGCAAACTATTCGCCAGTGGCTTCATATTCGGACTCGAACACGAGTTTCGCTCGATGTCAAAAGAATAACATGCACAACAGAATTAGTAGTTATGAAAGTGACAACAAAAACTGCAGACGATTTCACGCAACGCTAGGATTAATCCTATCTCATTTTAGGACGAGTATAACTCGTTTTAAACTCGTTACTTTCTCCCTTGCCGTTTTGACATTTCAAATCACAATAAATCAACCGCCATATCAATGATACAATAAGAAGAAACTATAAACAAATAGTAGACTTGAGGGTACAACCATGTGTAAATCTCTTAGGGTGAGTGTTGGCTCTGAAAAGAGCCGGTTTGGTCTCGACGTTTCGAACAGCTTGTCTTCAGGAGAAGAAGGATACAATGTTGACATAATCAGACCTGCATGCTTCGTTTTTGAAAGGGCAAGGGCACCAAGGCATTTTCTTCTTGGTTAAATGGTACCCTATGAGGAAATTGTAAATTTTCTTTGTACCATTTTAAGGGCCTCTTGGCAATGACCAGGGGGGCATGGAGGCAAGCGCCTTCATTGCCTCCTTGAAGTATCAGGCCCGGTAAAGATTAACTTTTGGGGCTCGTTGTAGTTTCATGCATGAAATTAATATGATGTGTTTACATTATGTTCAGTCACCCGTTTCAATGCTGCCTAATTGTTTTGCCAAAAATATATTAACAACGGTGAAAACAGGGTCGTGCAATTTGCTCGACTATTACCATGGAAACCCAATTAGCTCTTTTGAGGTATGGTGGGCACAACATGTTTGGTTGTGGGTGTATACATACAAATTGACCCAAACCTAATAGTGTCATGTGTATATAATGGCTTATTTTGTTGTTGCCATTTACAAAGTACATGACACAAAAGACATGCATTAATGAAAGTGAATTATTATAATGTGGTGCATGAGTTTATTATTTCGTTAAAACAAACTCATGTCCAGCTCTGGCCTTCATGTGACAAAGCAAATCAATCCACAACCGGAAAAAAAGGTAAAATAAATGTTTACGTTCTCTGCCGACGTGGCGCTATGGAGAGCTTAGGGAATTCCCCGTTACATCAACCTTTGCTGTATGGCGCGCCAAAGTATATATATGTGATATTACATCAATCGTCTTTTATTTATTTATTTATTTTTGATTGCGCTTAGACAAAAGTCAGGAACAATGAATTCACGTAAATACTAAATGTGTTTTGTATTTTATCTGTTTGTTTATGAAGTGTATTTAACAATTGTTAGTAATTAAAGAAGAAAAACCGACGGATACAAACAGTTCTATAGACATAGTGACCTCTGACGTCACTCGAAAACCATAACACGATTCGCGCGCACACCATGTTTTGGCAGCCAGCTAGAAAGTGTATGCAATCTTACCATGACTGCTACGCGTATTTTTGCCCGGCGAAACATGACGTATACAGTGTTTTGTCAACAGAGGGCGGTTTGAATGTAAACATAGGTCACATCGTCAATAGTGTGAAATTTATAAATTTGACTGTGCTGTAGCATGGTGGTTCAGTACCCCATGTGGAAACCGAGTACTACACAAAACAAGATGAAGTAAAACACCCAACAGCGGAATTCTCCAGACTAAAGGTGCTCAACTCGAAATTTTGTGAACTAAAAACTAAACCATAACAACACAAATAAAATCGAAAGTCAACCCTAGCAGTGTGAAAGTTTGCTGTTTTCACATGCACAAAACTAAATAATGTGCTTTCCTTTGCAGTCACCTTTTTCAATGCTGCCAATAGTTATGCCGAAAGTAAATTTAAAATGGTGATAAAAACTAAACCGTGCAAATTCCATTATCATGTATATTTGGAACATTATTGTGCTGTCACATACGAAATATAAAATTAAAAAACAGTTCTTTTCAGAACCACCCCAACTCATTACAGATAGTCATTACATGGTGTTACCGCAAACCTTTCTATATCGTATTTCCACCATGCAAAGTTTCAAATCCTACTTATACGAAATATTGTCAAGGAAAATAACACAGTAAAAAGACCATGGAAGAATGATCAGTATCGCCTATACGCTTTATCAGGTCCAACCATGCCAATAATTGTATGCAAGAGGTTTCTATTTGTAGAAGCAATACATGTACAAAAGACATGAAACAAGGAAAGGGAAATAAAAACTATTTATATTATAATTTGCATATATAGTTTGCTTTTGTTGAAACAAATCATTTCTCAACCCACGACAGTAAGATGTTTACGTGATGATCGCGTGCTATAATAACAAATGGACTTCCCCATGACGTCATCCTTCTCTAGTTCATGATCTTTTGCACAAGTATGGCGCGCCGCTTGTGTAAAAAAAAAAAATCAAAGATCGTCATGTTTGTGTTATTATTTTGTTTAATATTTTTTAAATTGTTATTTTTTGAAAACAAATATTTACAATGAACCTACCTAAGTTATTAAGCTCCTTTGCATTTATTTTTATTTTTATAGTCTTGTCTCTCTGTGTTCATTTTACAGGTGATAACACACCCTCATACAAAGACGCCCTCTTTACCAGCCCCAGAACGGCATACTTCCAGAAGAACCAAACGCAATACCTGCGATGTCCAACTTGGCGACTTGGTGAAACACTAAGCTCAGTCTTCTGGTACAGGAGACCAACCCTTGTAGCTAAGTTCTCAGCACCGAATGAACCGGGGAAAAACTTCACAGCTGAACGGTACCAGTTGATGGATGATCAATCGGGCCTCATAATTTACAACGTTACTGATGACGATGGAGGACTTTACGATTGCCGAGTTGTACCTACAGCTACGAAGAGAGAAAGGCAGGGCCTGGTTAATGTCGAGATCCTCGGTAAGAGAGAGTCTTCGTTTTACTATTTCAAAAGTATATTTTACTCATTGATAAACAGCTGGTTATGTTTGCCTATACATAGAGTTATATATAAGAACTAGAGCGCGCACTGGCCTATATACGTGCCCCGGTATGCGAGCAGGCGGCCATTTTCTAAGTTGACAAAACAGCTATCTCCTCACAGCGTGTGTTGGTGCGGCCATTTTGTAAGTTGAACAAACAGCATCGCGTGAGCGTTCAATAAAAAAAACTCAAACGTGTATTTCATATTCAACGCGCGTGCAGAATGACGCGCTTGTCATCTTGCGGTCCCGTGGCGTTTGTGCACGACGAAGCATCACTCGTGCGCCCTCTAGTTCTTATTATATAACTCTATTTACCTATACAGCTAAGAAGAAAGAGGGGCATGGCCTGGTTACTGTCAAGATCCTGAGTAAGAACAAGTCTTCATGTAACTTTTTCAATTTGTGTTACTCATCTAAAATAAACACCCTTTTCTGCACTCCCCAGGAATAAAGTGCAGAAATCTTGTTTGCACATTATCAATTTCTTGTTTTTGTGTTTCCTCCATCTCTCCAGACTCTACATTTCCAGCAGATGCCGATACCATGGACTCAATAAACATAGCATTGTTGTCACAGAACGTCGACCGACAAAATGGCGGTCGAATCAAATGTCCCCATTCAACCACAGATGCCTCGGCAACCTACTGGTCCCTTGATAAAGGAGAAGGAGTCGATACTGATATAATCGGTGCCGAATACTCGAATAAAGACACATTGGTACTCGATACCTATAAAGAAGACTACCAGATCGTGAATGGTGGAGACTTGCAGATACTGTCATTACAGCGCCCTCACCGTCGATTCTGGTGTCATCGTTTTCTTAACGGCCTGGCAGTAGGACGCGTTGACGTCACTGGAGTAGGTAAGAATCTTCAGGTATTTTCTAAACTGTTGTAATGCCACTACGGGCTCCATCCTCATTTATTGGAAGCCCATACTGAAAACGCACGTTTTGAGGAATGCCGACGGGAGCTTGGGCAGCAGCCGAATTCGTCTCGCCATCAATTCGAAAGGGCATAGTCTCGAGATAAGTTTTAAATATAGCACTTAGGCCTAAACGTGAAAAGGTAAAATTGCTCAAAATGAAATTGATAATAATCTAATATTATCTAATTTTGTGGTTAAAAAAAAAACTCCTTTATGTAGTTTGTGTAGCACTGAGGCGATAACGTCTTTATGAGTAAAAGGCAATTGATTGAATTTTGACATCCTTATTAGTTACTGACGAGAAAAGTCAGAAGAAATCTTTCCACTAGTATTTTCTTATTTTTCTCAAACATCTCTTACAGAAAGCTAGTGTTTGTAACTTGCTTTTCCAACTTTACCTACTTTCCTACTTTCATTACTTTCCTTTACTTTCAACGCAAGTGATTTTTGAAAGTGAATGCAAAAGTTCGTCTATGGTTAAAATAAATAATAATTTCTTTTTCTCTTCGTAGTCTCCACAAATCAAGACCAGCCGATTATAACCGGCTGTGAACCGCTGCCTGGAGATGGATGTCAAGTGAACTTTAACCCTGATAAAGATCTTCAACTCAAATGCAGCATACTCAATGTCTACCCCAGGGTAACCTTGTATTGGAATGACGTCTCTAGGTGTGATATTAACTTCAATGAGGAGTCATTGGAGAGTTTTGATGATGATGCCAAGACGTTCAACCAGTACCAGCAGCTCACCGTCAAAGCAGGGAGGTTCTCTGATGATTGCCTGCCGAAGTTTGTTTGTAACGCGACCGGTGCAGCCATCCCAGTTCAACCTTTCGGTGCAGAGGTCGCTCTACAAGTTGTATCAGGTACAATAAATAGGCAAGCATGCAGTCACCATGCCTACTACATTAGCTTGACAGATTAAAGGATACTTTAAAGCAAATATTTCACTTGAAAATTCTACAAAGTAAACCTCGGGGTTTTTTCATCGGTGTTTCATTCTTCTTCCATGGTTTGAATGAATTGTTCTTTCCTTCACAATATTTCGTCTGTAATAGCACAAAATGGTTTACAAGTTACATGATATAGAGAAATTAGCACGAATTGGGTACTGGGTAAATTTTGAAATGATTTTTTGGGGTTGAACAAAGAATTGACTAGAGTGGGATTCGAACCAACGACCTCCGGATTAACGTGCCGGTTTTCATTACAATTTGTTATTTACTTACGATTAAATCAAGCAATTCTGCCGTCTGTTAAAGGGTCGAGGTAGTAGGTACTTTTTTCCTAACACAAAACACATCGCCCGAGTTATACATTAACCTTACACAGTTTGAAGATTATGGTAGTAGAAAGTTTCCCTTGAAATTTGTCTTACTGAGGTGCTGTAGGTTTTTGAGAAATGAGTAAAACAAATAATTTATGAGATAACGTTTTCTTTAGAAAAAAACTTTGTTAGCCTCATTATTTTTTTATTTTTGTTATCTATAATTCTGTTTTATTATTATCTTACAGGTGCGACATGGATCATCTTTATCTTGTTATTTTTTTTCGCAGTAGGTCTGTCTTCGATTATCATGCTTATTTTAGTAATAAGGAGACGTAACTTTCTTCGAAAGATCGTGAGATCTCCAAACGTCGAAGCTAATACGGTGGAGTCTGATGACTCAAAATGCCAATCACCTACATTTACCGAAAAGACTGAGGTTGAGATCGAACTAGAAGACAAAGGATGCTACGTTGCAACACTTCAAGGTACCGTAGTAGTTCATTTTATTATTGCCTGTTCACCTGCAATATGGAGTTAGGCGACCAAAGCGAGGCTTGATGGTCTAATTAGTCAGGTCCCCTATGTTCCTATAGTGCCATATGTATATGTAACATAAAAAGAACCAGACTGCACATCAAGTCACGTTGGCTGCGTCGATGTTCGTGACTGTGTTTCCTTTACATGTTTGAAGAGCAAAGCATTTTGGGAAACAAGACTCGCATCTTTCAAATCGAAGAACACGTTTTATTTGCTTCTTTTTGAATATAAACTTTTGAAATTTGTTATATTATATTTTGTTGATTTTGTTTTATACAACCGGAAATCGTCTCGTTTTATGTTAATTTATTTTGTATTGGTCTATGGGCTCCCAACCCATAAACCAACTTATAGGCCGGCCTGAAAAGCACAAAAAGTAACAACATGCAACGGCCTAAACCAATAACGACTTTGACTGCATTAGTCTATTTGTAAAAGCACCAATTGATACCATTTTGTTCGATTTGTTATATCCTATTTCAACACAGACGAGAGGAAAACTATTAAAGACGAAACATTACAATCTGAAGAGCTTAAACTAGTCAAAAATGGTAAGTGAGCAAATGATCTTCAAACAAAGTTGAATTATCGATTATGATTGGTCGATTATTAGCAACAAAAGTTAGAAATAAACCAGTATAAAACGGCCTATTCCATTTTCGTTTGTCGTACAAAACTAACAATACAACATCTTACTGCACATTTAAAAACAAAAAACGGGGACAAATAGTACTGCTTTGTTTTTGGTTTTGGTTTTATTTGCAAGATGCCTACACTTCCATTAACTATAATTGCTCGACAATTTTTTTGCAGAATTAGGGATACTGTGTTTAAATCTATGATTCGTTAAAGAAGTGGACCTGTTTTTGGCTAACAATTATGTTGTTATTTTGAACCCCCAACTGAACCCCAAAACAAATTAATGTAACTTCCGATTTTTAAATATTTTTGTTTTATAACTTGATCCATGTTCGGCTTCTGGGCTATATATGACGCAATACAATGCGAAATGAGGCAGACACAATTATAAAATTCAGGTGCACGTTTAAAGCAATAGTGTTCTACAAGTGTGAAAATAAAAATAATGCTCTCTGTTTTATTCTAATTTCTTTAAAGATGAAAGCCAAACGTTAATGCCCCAAACATCGCAAATTCAAGAACTGAATCTAGACGATCATGGTAAGTAGAGGAATTGTTTGTCCGATCCAAGTATAAAAAATGAGAGCATAGAGCTGGCCATCTTTATCTTTAGGGAAGGTACACGTTTGGTGCTCAAAACAAATATTAACTTAAAAAATGACTTGGTAACGGACATTGGAGAGCTGCTGATGGTAGTAAAAAACATTGTCAGAAACGGCTCCCTCTGAAGTAGCATAGATTTTTAGAAAGAGGTAAATTCTCATTAAACAATAAAAGACTTCTAGCTAGAAGTCTTTTATTCCTATCTGAGAACACACAAAATCGTCCAACAAGGGTTTTTTTTTTCATTCTTCATTTTCTCGCAACTTCGATGACCAATTGAGCCTAAATTTCCACAGGCCTGTTATTTTATGATGGGATACACCAAGTGAGAACACTTGTCTTTGACAATATCCAAACGTGTACAGTGTCTTTAAAGCGAGACTTATTTTCGAAACAGCAAAACATTTGCAGTTGTGGCCCGAATTATGTTATTGAAACGTAATAGTGAATTGTTTCGCACGACATTGAAATAACAATTGTGTTTACAAAACTTACATGGTATGAGGATGGACTTTATGGAAAACTTCACCAAACTTGCAATTTGTCCGAAAAAAATTAGTACAAAATCTCGATGATATCGCAAAACTAAAACGTACTGGGGTCTGTCACAATTTGTGTACATCTTTTCACTGTTGATTTTTTTTTTGGAAGAGTGCCTTCATTCCAATCCTCTAGTTTTCAAGAAACATTGTCATAACAATGGATGGTTACATCCTTGGTTATTGGAAGAGTAAAAATCAATTCATATCCTCTGGCTTTTTATCAAGAAACATACCATTGGGACGGTATATCATTTATATTGGAAGAGTACATTTCTGTTCCAATCCACTAGTTTCAAGAAACATTGTCATAAAAATGAATTGTTACACCATTGGTTTTGGATGAGTACACTTAATTCAAATTCGCTTCTTTTTCAATAAACATTTTTATCTCATTTTCATTCTCTCTCGGTGACAGAACATGTTGAGATCCACCCATCAGGTTCTAGTAGTTTCTCCCCCCGTCGAATGCTAATCCAAGCCCGAAATATTGTTGTTAACATTCACCATCATGTCGGTAATAAAACACCCACAAAGCGGAATCGAAGAAAACCCAAGCTAAAGAAAGACGGAAAGGGGGGCGCATCCTATCAAAAAATTCCCGTGAAAGCTGGTGAGTAAATACTTTGTAAATTATAATTAAAAAATTTGGGTTTTTTACGGACGGCTCCAAAAGTTGGAAGATACTATAAATAAATGGTAAACTTGCGGGTACAACCAAGTGTAAAT
The DNA here is from genome assembly GCF_032118995.1 of Asterias amurensis. Lineage (NCBI taxonomy): Eukaryota > Metazoa > Echinodermata > Asteroidea > Forcipulatida > Asteriidae > Asterias > Asterias amurensis. Next base: position 1,558,828 of record NC_092669.1, on the reverse strand, counting down.
CTCTTTAGTTTGAGTGTTGGCTCTGAGAAGAGCCGGTTTGGTCTCGAATAATGTTTTCATTTTAAACTCGTGTGACCCTTAAGCCCGGTTCATACTTCCTGCGAATGCGAAGCGAATTTGACGTGAATTTGACGTCACACCCTCCTTTTGCAGCGATTATCGCAAGGGAGTAGAGCAGAGTTCAACGGCTGCGAATTGTTCGTTGCGAATTTGTGACGTCAAGATTCGCTTCGCATTCGCAGGAAGTATGAACCGGGCTTAAGGCCATGTCTTGGCGAAGCGTCGACTGTTTTATCACTTTAATAGTTCCTCTTTACTGTTCACCAATTCTGATCTTCAAACAAAGACAATCATTATTCAAGGAGTGCGTTTTGGCGAGTTCGGTTGAGCGCGGTGACGATGCTGTTCAGTCCAACCGCTAACCGACTTGTGGACTCGGTTTGGGCTTTGGTTAGGGCATAGACCTTATCGCAAATACCAATGCGCAAGCGCAGACTGTTGAATGAGGTGCATTGTGGGATAGATATGGATCAAATTTGGATACCAGCTGGACCACAATGCACCTAATTCCAAGCTTTACGCGCGCGCCCCGGTATTTGCGAAAAGGTCTATAGAGTTATATATACGAACTAGAGGGCGCACGAGTGATACTTCGTGCACAAACGCCACGGGACCACAAGATGAGAAGTGCGTCATTATGCACGCGCATTGAATATGAAATACACGTCTTAGGTTTTTTTTATTGAACGCTCACGCGATGCTGTTTGTTCAACTTACAAAATGGCAGCACAAACACACGCTGTGAGATAGCTGTTTTGTCAACTTACAAAATGGCCGCCTGCGCGCATGCCGGAGCGCGTATATAGGCCAGTGCGCCCTCTAGTTCTTATATAACTCTATGGGTTAGGGTCATCAAAACGCACTCAACGTTGCCATCTTCCGTGACCGTGAAAATAATTTGTCTGTAAAACAATTTCAGTTACAGAGTCGTCTCCATCCGATCAACTTAACTTGGAAGTTGAGATGCACGATAACTCACTTACTAGTCCACAGCAGTTAAACATGGCGAACTCAACACTTCAAGAAGAACGAGGGTACGAAGCTGATGAGTCAAATCCTCAAGACGTGTCTGGCATTCAGGAGACTTCGGATACTCTTGATAACCCTCCAGAGAATGTTGATCAACAGACGTCCCCCAATGAGGTTACTTGTGAACCTCAACAGAAAGAAGAACTCCATCACAGCGTAAATGAGGAACAGCCTGGACAGCAGTGTGTGGGTGAGACTAACTCTAAGCTTCATCTGACCGAAGATGAGGCGAACCCCCACGGGGAGAATCTTCAGAAGATTTCAATCATCGAGCATGAAGCTGACCCATCAGGTATTGTAGTTATAAGTGTGGATTCAAATTATAAATCATTTGTGAGCCTGACTGGGAATAGACTGGCTCCCTATCTTTGTCCGTCATATGAACTGGTCTCACAAACACGGTGGTTTCATTGGATATATTAGTCATGTACGTCCTCATGACGCGTATTAAAGGCAGTGGACACTATTGGTAATTACTCAAAATAATTATTAGAATAAAACTGTTCTTGGTGAAGAGTAATGGGGAGAGGTTGATGTTATAAAACAATGTGAGAAACGGCACCCTCTGAAGTGCCATAGTTTTCGAGAGAGAAGTAGTTTTCCACGAATTTGATTTTGAAACCTCAGATTTAGAACTTGGGGTCTCGAAATCAACCATCTAAACGTACACAACTTCGTGTGACAAGGATGTTTTTTTCTTTCATTATTATCTCGCAACTTTGATGACCGATTGAGCTCAAATTTTCACAGGTTTGCTATTTTATGCATATGTTGAGATACACCAACTGTGAAGGCTAGTCTTTAACAATTACCAATAGTGTCCACTGCCTTTAAGTATAATGATACTGATAAAACGCACACGACAAGTAAGTATGAACAGTATTGGTATGCGAGATCAGAGGTGCATTTAGCAAGAAACTGACAAGTTGTAAAGGCGGTTATATGGCATTAGACCGTGTCCAAATTCACATAGAAAGTACTAAACAACACCCTGAAAGTATTAGTCGTAGCCATAACTGCATGTATTCGCCATTTAGGGAAATGGCCTTATTCTTGAGTCTTGAAGTGTGACGTCAAATATTCAGTCTAGTAATAGGTGATGCTATATTGATTTTCTAAGTCCACGAAATCTCCTTTTTTCCAGATGCATTTAATGGAGCATCATCTGATGCCTCGGATAACACAGCCTCGGATAACACATCTTCACAGAAACAAAATGACGTAATACCAGACGAGAACCAACAGAGCAAAGCACCTGAGCAATCACCAGCTGCCTGTGGAAAGATCGCTCCGAAACGTAAAAAACCTCATCAAAATACGCCTTATCAAAAGTTTAAGTCAAAGAATGTTCAAAGTGAGAATAAAGATTCTTTGAAACCAAAAGGAGTGGCCAATCAAGCTGCGGGAAATTCTAAGCACACAGCGGGAAGAGATACTGGTAACGTACCTGATCAGGAAACAGGGTTTCGATTAACTCCAGGTAAGCAAGCACATTGACAAAATAATTCCCCTTGCATGTAACGGGTGATAAGATTAAAAAGTTAATTTCATGAAGCCTGTAAAACCCAGACTGTGTTTTTGTTTTCCTTCAGAGTTCACTACTAGTGGCGTGGGCCAAATTCCATAGATCTGCTAAGCACCAAAATTTGCTAGCGTTAAATTTCTTCCTTGATAAAAACAGGATCGTACCAATCAAATTTCCACGTGATTTTCAGGATAAGCAAACAACAGCTGAATACCAGTAACAAGCAATATGCAACAACTGGAAATTTGGTTGGTAATAGATAGATAAAATGGTTTATTAAAAACAATTCCTCGCAACACAAAGGTTGAATTACAACAATTTTACATTAATTTAAAATTGAAATAAAATCGGAGGCAAATTGGTAATAAAAAAATATGTGGAATAGTTAAGCCACTCCCCTAAATCAACACATTGAAAATTGCACATTGAAATTGAATTAATTTAACTCAATATCCCTTTTTGTTTACAAGGAAGAAATTTTATGCAAAGCAAATTTGTGTGCTCAGCAGCTCTATGCAATTGGATCCTCGGCAGGACTGTTAAAGTGTCAATACTTTTTTTGCACACGTTTCTGCCTGATTAATAAAGCACTTCCCCAAAAAATATTGCTTTCTGGAAAAACAGTTTCACAGAAATTAAAAATTCAATATTTTTTAACTGCTGTAAGTCTAGCTTTCATTCGCTTGTATTAAAGGAACATTATGGAACAAGTTTTTGCTAACAAAACAGGTGCTGGCAGTGCAAGCACTTTATGTAATCCACCATACTGACAAACCTGTAGAAGTTTGGGATAGTTCGGCCATATGGGTCACAAGAAAATAGTGAAAACCCAAAATGTAGATCTGTGATCTTAGACAAGTTTTGTTTTCTTACCAGTTCTATAACATTCCTTTAAAAACTCTGGAGAATTTTGTATTGATATGTGTATTGTGACGGGTTTTTATCTCCAGATTCCGGTTATTCGGGCAGTGCACATTGTGGTCCTGATGGTAATGATGATGCTGTTGCTACTGAAGAAAGCTCCGAAGAACAATCTGCTAAGCCACAAGTCACTCAACCTATCAACACCGATCAATCTGCTAAGCCACAAGTCACTCAACCTATCAACACCGATCAATCTGCTAAGCCACAAGTCACTCAACCTATCAACACCGATCAATCTGCTAAGCCACAAGTCACTCAACCTATCAACACCGATCAATCTGCTAAGCCACAAGTCACTCAACCTATCAACACCGACCAATCTGCTAAGCCACAAGTCACTCAACCTATCAACACCGATCAATCTGCTAAGCCACAAGTCACTCAACCTATCAACACCGATCAATCTGCTAAGCCACAAGTCACTCAACCTATCAACACCGATCAATCTGCTAAGCCACAAGTCACTCAACCTATCAACACCGATCAATCTGCTAAGCCACAAGTCACTCAACCTATCAACACCGATCAATCTGCTAAGCCACAAGTCACTCAACCTATCAACACCGATCAATCTGCTAAGCCACAAGTCACTCAACCTATCAACACCGATCAATCTGCTAAGCCACAAGTCACTCAACCTATCAACACCGATCAATCTGCTAAGCCACAAGTCACCCAACCCGCTCTTAATAGCGACTTCAATACTGAGTCAAGTCCTACATATCCACTCCTCGATCCAACTGTCAATCCAAACTCTGAAGATGTTCAACATCCACATAACAAAGATCCAACTCAACAACCTGAACCAATCATGAAACAGCCGTCACCTCATCACAATCCTTTTCCAAACGTTACCCCTCAAGAACCCCCTAGTGACAACTCGTCTCAGAAAGAACAAGACGCTCCTCCTCTTTCATTACCTTACAACGCCCAGATTCAAACACCCAAAGCTGGCATCCCTGAACCATCGCTCCAAGCTGACCAAGACGGTCATGTTCGCGCCCAAATGCCGGTAGTCTCTCCCCAATCTTACTACTGTGAACCATCTCCTGATGTTTGTCCAGAATCAAATGGAAGCAGATACCCAGATCGCACTCCAAGCGACGATGAAGACATGGTTTCCGAAAGCGGAAGTGGTAATGAGGTAGCGGATGACACGACGCATAATGGCGTCAGTGATGACGTAGGTTACGATCAGCAGCACGAAACGCCCTCAGTGGAGATGGATGAAGTACTTGCTGATGACGTTTCACAGGGTTGGTATCAATTCAATTTAATAACATTATCTGGAATAATCGTTTCTTATGGAAGTGAGGCACTATATGGATTTGAAAAGTGCTTAAATTTCACCTACTTAAATGTGTGTCACATTCAACTTTGTTTTGTACTAGACTGAGTGTGAATTGAATATTTAAAGACACTGGACACTATTGGTAACTGTCAAAGACCAGTCTTCTCACTTGGTGTATCTCAACATATGCATAAAGTAACAAACATGTGAAAATTTGAGCTCAATTGGTCGTCGAAGTTGCGAGATAAGAATGAAAGAAAAAACACCCTTGTCCAACGAAGTTGTGTGCTTTCAGATGCTTGACTTCGAGACCTCAAAATCTAATTCTGAGGTCTCGAAATCAAATTCGTGGAAAATTACTTCTTTCTCGAAAACTACGTTACTTCAGAGGGAGCTGTTTCTCACAATGTTTTATACCATCAACAGCTCCCCATTACTCGAATACCAAGTAAGTTCTTATACTAATAATTATTTTGAGAAATTACCAATAGTGTCCACTGCATGCCTTTAACAATGTCATTTTTTTCTTTCGCACGACCTTTTCATTTTTACTGACGATTTAATTTGATGAGCTAGGTTCGATATCTCATTTTTCCGTATTCGTTGGTCCCATTTACTTAATTTTGTTTCCCTAAAATACAGCTTCTCCTCCAGATATAGAAATGAAAGATTCCGAAGACGAAGTTGTTGAACGTCCGAAACGTGACCCCAAGGAACGACAGTCAAAGACCAAGGATTTGCTGAGGAAACAAAACCCTCTTATAACTGGCAAGTCGTTTGAAATGTTTTGTACAGCTGCTGTTATATCTTTTAGTTTGGTAGCAGTTCGTATAGACCTTTATCACGGTGTGGGCATCTTGATTTTACTCCTTTCCAACTCATTGTAACCAAACTGAGGCTGGACGAAATAATAGTCTGGTGCCATGTTTGCGCAATGAATGTTAGCATTCATCACTGTTGTTGGAAACAGGGAACATGACTAAGATGGTGACAGCGTGATAAAGGTCTAGTAGAGAAGTTCTTAAATCACCCATAAGCCATAGCCGAGCAGACAGACTAAAGCTGGACCAGCAAGGGAAAAAGATTCCATACATATGTGTGGCGTATATAAAAGCAGCATTCAGGATCATGTTTTGTGTGTGTTTTTTCTTTTATCACAAACATATTTTACTGAAGTGGTTTCTTTCTTGCTCTTCTTTCTCTTTCCAGATAACTTAGTAGCCCAAAGACCGAAAATTTCTACCAAGGGCGGTTTTTGTTAAAATAAAACACCGGATGAGCTCTGAGTTCTTTACCAAACAGTAGCAGTCAGCTAAAGGTTACACTTCGTGAAAGATGCTAGTCAGAGACCAGACACGTCGTGTATGGCGTCACAACGGGAATTTACATAAACTTGTATGGTTATAGATAACCTCTTGTCATTGCTTGCATTTTACAAATTACTGATTTTTTTCGCGTTTGGAGTTTATCGCTCAGTAAGCGTTTTATTCATTTTTATTTTGGCATCGACACATTGCAAATTTGTAATCGGATTTTCACTGTTCTCTCGTGACCCGGATGGCCGATCGATTTCAAACTTCTACAGGTTTGTCAGTTTATGTGTATGCTTTGGTGGATTACATAAAGTGCTTACACTGCCAACAACTGTTGTGTTAGCAAAAAACAATTCTGTAATGTTCCTTTAAGTATACGTTTAACTCTTCAGTAGTTTTATCCACACATTGTGCTTTTTTTGTATTGCATGCCTAATGTTGGTGTAAAGCTAAGCACCTCAAGACAGATTTTGCGCCATATAAAAATGTGTTTTCTATTATCATTATTTAATAAAGTTGGACATGATTGAACAATTACTAATCGTACGTTATAAAAAGTTTTCGATCCTATGCAATATTATTAACCAACTTGACTTTCATGGCATGTGAAGTATACTATTCACAATATTGATCTAACAATGGTGGTTCTTAATGGAATTGAGAATTCCTTAATGGGCCAAAGACAAGAGTTACTTATGGCTTTGGAGTTCTTGAATGGACAAAGTGGTCAGCGTCATCGATGGAGGGGTTTGGCTTACAGTCTACAATGATGATCTAAGAGTGGTGGTTCTTCATGAAATTGTGAATTCCTAAATGACCACAAGGCCAGAGATCATTATGGTTTGAGAATTTCTTAAAGACCACTTTTCTGTGAGTAAATAAGTTTGAAAATAAAATAGGGTTGTTAATTGAAATAGTAATCTGCTTTTAATTGACTATAATTATCTACCGTAATTGCAGCTGGTTATTTTTATTATGGTAATGCCCCTTTTTTATAGGCGTTGTGCAATACATCGGTCAATTAATGTGAAGTGAAGCATTTCATGGAACAATATTTCAAGACAAGTATTTCACCATTACCTTCTGTAATTTCTGTAGTTTCTGTAAATCTGTGAACTTTTTTCTGTACCGAAAGTGTCCAATGGCTCTAAAGAGACAAAAAGTTTTATAAACAATTAACAACTTTTAAAAAGGGAATTGTTACATATTTGTAAACACTTCTCTCAAGAGAAAAAAAAAGAAAACCTTTTCAAAAGGGAAAAGTAAACTTGTGTAAATAGACAAAAACTGAACCCCCTTCCAAAGGGAAAGTTACATTTTTGTAAATACTTCTCTTTAAAGACAAAAGCTGAAATCTTTTCTTTGCGAGACCACGACTCTGGGCTTGAGTTGCGGCTTAGGCTTCGTCAGTCGTCTCCATCGGTATATGGAGCTTCAGACAGACGTACGAAGCCAGAGCCGGAGCCCAAAGCCGTGTTCACGAAAAGGGCTCATGCTTGTCTGACTTACTGACTGTAGTGTTATGAAGTTATTGTGTAGTTGTAGTTGCCGTGGTATTGCCATTACTTTATGCACGAGTACAGCACTTATTAACCTCGCCTCATTGCCTTTTCGAAAACATGACTTCTGCTTCGGCTCAGGCTCTGTCCGCCTGTTGGAAGCCACAATGCTGAAAAGTACCGTTTTTCAAAAGTACTCATGGGCTTGAGCTGAATTCGAAGTTTCGTTAGGGCTATTGTCACCAACCAAGAAGTAAAAAATTTAGCTGCATTTCCTCCACTTTTACCAAAAAATTGCTTGAATTATATATTTTTGATAGACTATACTACTACTGTATGCTATAATTAAGCGCCCTTTCCGACTGAAATATCTGAGATATTATATTGATAACGTATTGAGTTAAAGTTCCATTATTATAACGGATACATGAACAATTATTATGAAGTTTAAATAAAATTATAATTATTACAAAGAAACTTTATGCTAATCATAAAATCATCACAAAAAAATGTTTATTGCAGCTATTTATACTACAAATAGAATATACAGCAATTGTACTTAAGGTGATCGGAACGGCTGCAAATTGCAGTATTTTAATATTATTGCGGTTTTAGCATAACACCATCGGTGTAACCACAGTGTATCACTAGTAAGAGAAAGAGTAACACCAAAATATATATTATTTATCCCGATGCAGTCTGTCTTGACCAAAACCAAAACATCTTTGAAGCAGATCTCCAGCTGTCTGGTAACCCGACGTCTGGATGCAGCATGAAATGTTCCGAGAACAAAATAAAACACAAAGTAAAACATTTGATGTGAAATTTTGTGTGAAATTGAAATAATAATGTACAAAGCAAAATGTTCGTTCCATTGTTGAATAAACTTTTTTTGAAGAATGCTCTCATATTTCTACGCAGTCATTTGAAACCATCTCAGAAGATCTTTCCTTCTAAGTTCTCAATGTTGTAAAGTATTTCCAGGTAGTATCTTACCCTTGTAAATTGGTTATGTTCTTTGCAGTAGATCATATTAAAGCTTTGACTCAAAAGTCAGAACATTATCTTCTCGAGTATTTGTAAGTTGTTTTTTCAACCCGAGACTTTACCCAGTCCTTTTGTTTGTCTTAGTAGAAAGATGGGGAGAGTACATCTACTGGAACTTGTACTTTACTTCCATACCTCATGGCTATTAATAACCATGGATGAAACCAGTGAATGTGTTGTTTTATCTCTATGGAAACAAACCTGCCAGCATCAGATGTGACTGCCCAAACCATGGAGCAGTTGAGGAGCAGGTCGAGTCCACTGACCCTACGTTAGGAAAGATGGGTGGCGTTTTTACTTTTTTCACTTATAGAGGATGTCGTGTTCCTGATCGCGCACGTTGCACCTTACAGTACGACTATATACGTCTCTACTACCAGAGGAATGTACTACACCATATAAATAGAACATAAGCACCTGTAAACAAAAATGAAAAGTAAGAAGCCGTCAACCTTATACCTGACCGTTGACACATCAGGGCTACCTATAAATAACCGTGGATGAAACCAGAAATTGTTGTTTTATCTCTATGAATACAAAAAGAACATTAGCACCTGTAAACAAAAATGGAAAGTTTGAAGCTGTCACCCTTATACTTGACCTTTGATACCTCAGGACTACCTATAAATAACCATGAATGAAACCACTGAACCGGTTGTTTTATTTGTATGAAAACAAAAAGAAACATTAGCATTAGATACATTGCCTAAACATACCACAGTGACTGTCTTGTCATTCTATCTATAATAAAAACTAAAAGAAACATTAGCACCTGTGGGGAAGAATGGTTAAGCTGTAAAAAAAAAAATGGTTAGCTGGTCTGACCTTACCCATAATCCTTTACCTTGATACTTAGCCTAATATACTTTACGGCAGGCAATGTACTTCCGGTGGTGTCACCTCTTCCTGAGCCCATCTGCCCAAAGGTCAAGCACCAAAGCCACCAGCAGTAGATTCCTCACAACAATACTTAGTCTTGTCTGAAGGGTAACTTTTCTGATCAGCGATTCAAAGTTTTGGAATTGGTCCCATTTTGTGAAGATCCAAGTTTTGATGACAACATTTGATCCTTGAGCCAAGACTATTGTATAGCGCCCTACTATACATTACCTGATGATTCTAACCTGTTGAACAAAACACAGTTAGTCTTATTTATAGGCCTGAAATCTGCTAATTTTATGGGCCTCACTAACTCACCATTATACTTACAAATACCTCTGCATCATGACTACTTGTTCCAAGCTGGATCTGCAACTTCAAGACGTCTAGACGACTTGAAATTGTCACTCTTGACACGGCAGCGTTTTACGGCAGTGCTTTAAGCAGGATCTGCATCTTCAAGACGTCTAACTTGAAAAGTGATGCACTGAGACTGCAATTTGCTTTTAGAAAGTGCACTTTTTCCTCTCTTGGGAAACTTCTCGCCAATTGTTTTCTTGCTGCGCAATTTAAATGAGCTAAACAAGAGGACTTACAATCGTTCTAATTGTGTGAAACTTTCATTGAATCTTTAAAAATCTGACAATAATAGGCTCTGCTTATCTTCCACATCACAGTGTGGTTGTGAGCAGGTTGCTTTTGAGCTAGCAATGCTGGGGCAGAAAAGTGTCTTTCCTTAATATTTACCGATTTTTTACTATTTGTTTTTTCTCCTAAAACTGTGGGGGATGTGTAGGCAATGGGGCCTACTTGCAACAAGATGTTTTGGGGATTATGTTTTTTTTTTCTTTTTTTACTGTCGCTTAATATTAACTTAACTTGAGTGTGTAATTTACATCAGAAATATCAAATGATTATTTAGCTTTACTAAATTTGTCATTTAAGATTCCTGATGCAGAATTGTCATTTAATATTCCTGATGCAGAATTATTATTTTTGGTTTGATATTGTTTGTTTTGCAATTGATGATTGTTTTTCTTGAATATGAAACAATTTGTTAATTTAGCTTATCTAATTATCTAGCTTATAAGATTTCTTAGACAAGAATGTTCATCAACTAGATTTGGTTTACATGCTCATTTTGTCAGCACTATTGCTGGGCAAAAGAAAAGTTTATTGACAACTTTTGTTTATATCTGCTTTGTATGCAGGAGTGTGCTTAAGATCCGAAATTATTAATAAGTTAAGCATGTTTTACCACGAGTTTCTTTATTACAAATATATAAGTAAACATGACAACATCAGTTCGTCAGCTTCAACTTCCCAGAAATTGCCATAGAATGAAAAAAAAATAGCATCACTGGCCACTACCAATATGCTCTTAGAAACCAGAGATCATCAGTTGCAGTTACCATGGAAAACTAAAGGACAACATCAACAAGAACCTGTACAAGAAGGGCGGGGCTTGATAGGGAAGGAAACGGGTTAGGTGGTCTCTCACCTTTAAGATGTCCCCAAGATCTTGTCCTACATTTGTAGATCTCCACATCATCAGAAAAACCAATACCACACACTCCAAAGAAACCTTCAACTTCACTGACAGCCAGAATCTTCATTACCACACATTCCATAGACATCTTCCTTCAACACCTTGAGCAGAGATGTTTAGAGGAAAAGCCTGCAAAGTGCAAAAATGGGTAATTCTGGTTACTATAAATTGTTTTCCAAATTAAATTTCATAAGAAAGTTAGAAAACTATAAATGATATGTTGTTCCATATAATTAAACTTTGTTTATTTGTGTTAAGATCGAGTTGTATTTATAGTTGACATAATATGGGGGGGATAATGTAAGCTCCTGAATTGCAAAAATTTGTGGATAGAATTACAAATGGCTTTTTTACAGAGAGGTTGGATGTTTGAGTTAGGTTTGTTTGTATTTTAGTTTGACTCGCAACAGTATGGGATTTTTGTTAAAATCATATTTCATGAGGCTATATTAATCTTATTTTGTGGGAAGAATGTGAACAATATCCACTTATTCCCTGGTCTTTACCAAAATTTTAAACATGCTAACCCATGCAACAGAGAAAACGACATCATAAAAATAAAACTCTCATCCCCGTTCCACTTAAGCCAACCCTTTCCTCAACAAATATTGAAGAAAGATTTGTGTATCTTGCCATCGTTGTTTTACTCATTTTTACCAAAGGAATATCTCTTTTTAGTATAATTAGCAGATAATTAGATACTAATCTGTTTTTACGAATGAATAGAATATGTGGTGCCAGGGTACGGAAATTGCTTTAAAATTATCAGGGCCTATTATTATTCTATTTTTCTTAGTTTTTAATGCCCCGCATATGGCGCCCGGCCGTTTGACTATGGATGATTTAAAACAGAAATAGATAGCGTTTATATAAGCAAAGTTTCCCAGGAAAAAAATAATAATTGCAAAGTCTACGTATTCTAATAGTTTAACCGCCAAATCCCGGGCAAACGGCTTTCACCACCGCTAAACACTCTCCCCCTCAACTCTCTATCCCCGACCACCGTCGCAACACCGCCATGAAAAACACAAACAAAAAGACCCACTGTGTCCTGCCTAAGTAAAATTCGGGCGAGGTATTAAATTATAATAATAATATATTAAAATAACTCATTAAGCAGTAGTTATTTAAACAAAGTTTATCTTACCTCGAGCTCGGAGGCGGTGGGCGGTGTCCCTCGTTGGGGTCCTTCAGCACAAAGACCCTGCCTTGCTCACCCGGTCCTAGACCTCTCAACAACTACCACAACTTCTTTGGCAAAATGTCTTAAAATGAGTTAGATATTATTGCCTCTTTAGGTATGGTTCAACTCTATGAATTGTCCCGTGACATGAAGTAATGGAATGAAGTTGTATCCAGTTGGAGAAATACGGGTTGTTGTGTGAGGGAAGCGACGTCCAAATCCAGAAAGATGAAGGGCTCTGGCCATGTTGTTCGTCATGCTCCTGTAACACACTGACTGTATGCTACACGTACAAAAAGCACATCATACGACTTACTGTGTGTATGTTGTAGCGCGTTCGAATAACTGCGCCTGAAATGTAACTCATTTGCATATCAATAGAAACCTTCGCAAAGTTAGGAATGTTGAGCAAACAGGTGCAAATAAGCCCCGCCCATTTGCTCTGCCAGACCGTGCACTGATAACAGCGCCCGCTTGTGTTGTTAGGGTTCGTGTATGTGGTGTGTGTATTTTGCGTGGAAGACTTTGGCGCCAAGCTTAGCTGAGATTATTTTAATACCAACTTTACAGGTGAATAAATGTTTCAGATTGCTTTTAAAACATTTAGTGACCACACAAAGTTATATAATTATTCTATTCATTGCTGTCTTCAAATCAAGGCTCAACACACAATTAATGGCTAACCGTGCAAATGGCAAAAAACAAACACTTCCATGGACCAACTGAGAACTCTGCGTCAACAGGGTAATCGCTGGAGACTACGATTCCGAAAGTTCACCCCAAAAATGGTAGTAAGTTTTGAGTAAATTGCGAACAAACATTGTATAAAATTGGGCGCAATTCGCGCTGTGTGCCATTAATTTTTGTTAATAGGTAGCAAACTTTGTTTCCTTGCAGGGTAATGAAATATGAAGACAAAAATTGTGAAATATAATTTTTGTGTGAAAAGAATTCATATTGAGGTTTAAAAGATAATTAAGTTCGATATAGCGTTCTGCTAGTTCTTAAAGCCATTGGACCCTTTCGGTACAGAAAGAAACAAAAGTTCACAGATTAACAAATAACTTACAGGGTTTACAGAAGGTAGTGGTAAAAGACTTCTCTTGAAATATTATTCCATGAAATGCTTTACTTTTTGAGAAAACAGTAAAACAATATCAATTCTCGATAGCGAGAATTACGGATTTATTTTAAACACATGTCATGACACGGCGAAACGCGCGAATTTGTTGGAAACAAATCAACCAATAATGAGATAATTATTTCAGCTCATGATTCTTTACAGAAAATGTTGATTTTTGTAACAATTATATTAAGGTAGTGGACACTATTATTGGTAAATACTCAAAATAATTATTAGCATAAAACCGTATTTGGTAACGAGTTATGGGGAGCTGCTGATGGTATCAAACATAATGAGAAACGGCTCCCTCTTAAGTAACGTAGTTTTCGAAAAAAAGAGTAATTTTCCACGAATTTTATTTCGAGACCCCAGATTTAGAATGTGAGGTCTCGAAATCAAGCACCTGAAGCACAACTTCGTGTGACAATGGTGTTTTTCTTTCATTATTATCTCGCAACTTCGACGATTGATTGCGCTCAAATTTGCACAGGTTTGTTATTTTATGCATTTGTTGAGATATACAAAGTGATAAGACTGGTCTTTGACAATTACCAATAGTAGTGTTTTTAATAATTTAGTGAGAAATTACCTCTTTCTCAAAAACTACGTTACTTCAGAGGGAGTCGTTTCCCACAATGTTTTATACTATCGACAGCTCTCCAATGCTCGTTATCAATTTTAAGGTAATATTTGTTTTGAGTAATTACCAATAGTGGACCTTCAAGGCAGTGGACACTATTGGTAATTGTCAAAGACAAGCCTTCACAGTTGGTGTATCTCAACATATGCATAAAATAACAAACCTGTGAAAATTTGAGCTCAGTCCGTCATCGAACCCTCCGAGATAATAATGAAAGAAGAAAACACCCTTGTCACACGAAGTTGTGTGCGTTTATATGGTTGATTTCGAGACCTCAAGTTCTAAATCTGAGGTCTCGAAATCAAATTCGTGGAAAATTACTTCTTTCTCGAAAACTAAGGCACTTCAGAGGGAGCTGTTTCTCACAATGTTTTATACCATCAACCTCTACCATTACTCGTCACCAAGAAAGGTTTTATGCTAATAATTATTTTGAGCAATTACCATTAGCGTCCACTGCCTTTAAATGGCTCTCTTCAACTTGTTTTATGACCATGAGCATTGAGTCTGTTTTGTGTGGATTTTTTAAAAACGTGACGTACACGGTGTGTTTTAATACGAAAGTTAATGCAGTTGCACTTTAAAGCTAAGTACGTACAAGTTATACAACAAGTGTTTAGACAGTCAAGACCCAGTCAAAAAAGCCAGAGAAATTTTGCTTGCACTCAACATTTTCATTATATTGACCTTTGACCTTTGTTGACCTTTGACCCTTTCTTAAGCAAAGATGGCACTGTACTGCCGCGGAGTCAGTTCTGAATAGGTCTAGTAGGATCGTAATTAACTGTACTGCCGCGGAGTCAGTTCTGAATAGGCTAGACCTATTCAGAACTGACTCCGCAGCAGTGCAGTTAATTACGATCCTATAAGCCAAATAGTAGTCCAGTCTATTTTCTATACCATCCACCCTGGTAATAGTTAAAAAGCAGGACAGTTCATTTCAGAACTGAGAAGTCTCCCGAACCTCCGATTATCTACTCCGCGGCAGTAGAATAAAGCAAGACAGTTCCCTAAGAACAACTCTACCTGGCAAGTAGATACACACATGGTGTTACCGCAAACCAAATATATATTGATACCTCACCATGCAATGCCTCAAATCCTAAATAAGTACATATACATGTAGCCGACATGTACATGGAGCCCTCCCGCATCCTAAAAGCCCGTCGACCTCCCAACAACAACAAAAACATCTTCCCTCTCCCCAATGGGTAGTATGGGTACAAAGCATCCATGAGATAAGACCACGCTAGCACCCAAATTAAACTTGAAGAGGACCACGATTACACCACGCATCTCTTTCATGGTAACGGAACGTTCCACTGCACACAAAGGGGTGATTTCTCACTGCAGGGTTCCTGGAAACTACTATTAACTGCCAATGTATCATAGATGGTCAGAGTAGCACAATGTAAAACGGCCCGTCTTTAAACTAGAAACCCCTGTGGAATAAGTGGAATATCCAGGTTTGTTCAGCTAGACTAAAGACAAAATAAGAAAGCTGAATATTAATTATTCCTGCACATCGCGGGTGAATATCTCGCGAACAGGGTCATTGAGAAAAACATCTTGCAGTGAGCTGGTAGGAAACTTGAACTGTGCTCTCTTTTTTCATAGGTTTTTAAGCATTTAAGGTAAGCCTTTTAACTTCTATTATTTATATGCTCATTAACAATTGACAATTTACTCAATCAGTTTCCCTAAACTAAAAAATTGCATCCCCTTATCGGTTTTATCTCTCTGCTGCCAGTTCCAGGATTGTATCAAAAACTTGGGTGTGGAAATAGGGAGACCGTCAACATTAAGGCTATAAATAAATATTAATAGCTCAGTTTGGAGATTCCCGGTGTTGCGGGAGATTCCGTGACCCCCCCCCCCCCCCCCCACCCGTTCGAAACGGCTACTTCGGCTACAACGCTACGGCATAGATCAAACTTCTTCAGTCAACGGTAATATTAATTCAAGAAGGAATTTTTTCCTGTATGGCCAACTTAAAAATATGAGCTCTGATGTGCAATTAACCTGTGAACATATGCAATCTTTACCAATGTTGTGCACTGGGTTTGGCGAGTTTGGCAAAAAGACAATTTATTCGTGTTTGTTTGTTATTATGTGATAGTATGGGCGAGGTTTTTGTGAACTTGTCTGGTCCTGCCATGGAGGATGATGCCCTCATCGATCTCAAGTCATCACTTGACTCTTTAGTGGCCAACTCGGATACTTTCTTTCTTCTAGTGATGGCGTGTCTCATCTTCTGTAAGTTTATTTTTCATCACGAAAACTGCTACTATTTTTCACTTAATATCTTTGAGTGTTTTCATTTTAACTAGTCTTTCAATGATCATCAACAAAGAGATTTCAAATATCATTCGTTTCGCAAAAAGAGAACTGAAGATGTCAATCGCAATTTTACGTAACTTTTCGTAACTTTGCACCTAGTGCAAGTTTTCACTCAGAAAACAGCTTTCAGTGATTATTAAAAAACAAAACTTTTAAATTTAAAAACAAGTTTAGTAAAACTCATTTCATAAAAACCTTTGATACGCCTCTCTTAATATTCATGCATGACGTCACCATTCTAACCCAAAACGAGGCCGTCGGCGCAGCCACTGCACTTTAGTGGAGGCGTGACGTGCGCCGATGGCCTCAATTTTGGGGTTAGAATTGTGACGTCATGCTTGAATACTTTTAGAGTTAAGTTAAAGAAAAAATGACAATTAGACAGAAATTTTTCTTATTATTGATTCATGTTTAAAAGAAATGTTTGGGGGGAAGAACCAACTTTTTATTTTGTTAAACGATGATTCCATTTCTTAACAGTCATTGATCTGCTCTGTGCTTTTGCACTCTTTGAGTTTAAATAGTATGTATCAATGCAAACAACAATATAAAATGTAATTTTTGCAAATGAATTCATTTGATTTGATGTGATTTGTTGACAGTTATGCAATGCGGTTTCGCTTTCTTGGAGGCCGGGTCTGTCCGCAGTAAGAACACCACCAATATTCTCATCAAAAATCTACTGGATGTCTGTAAGTTTCAGTCATAAACCATTGAGTATGTTATTAGCGGATATTTTACGGAGAGAGTGCACTCTGGTTTGTTTTAATAAACTTTTGATATGAAGAAAAGTGGCACTCTTTCACAACTCTAACATAAAAGGTAAAGTTCCCGTTCGTGACACGTAAGTTATATCGCCTGACAGGAGACACAAAATCTGATCCTATTTATAATTATAGATATTGCACTGTTTTTAAAATTGTTGTTTGTTTTTTAGTTCATTTCGAAACTCTTGAATTCATGTGGAAGTTATGACACACATTCCCAATCCAAGAACTGACTCCACGGTTGTCCGTTTAATAACGATCTTATAGTATAAGCTAAATTAGTGGTCCTAGCCAATTTGTATACATCCCGCCGCCCGGGTAGAAGTTAAAAGCAGGACAGTTCTTTTCTTCTCAGAACTGAGAAGTCTCCCAAACATCCGATAAATCTACTCCGCGGTAGAAGAATAAAGAAAGACAGTTCTCTATTAAGGAAAAACTCTACCTGGCAAGTAGATACACACATGGTGTTACCGCAAACCAAATATAATGATATTGATACCTCACCATGCAATGCCTCAAATCATAAAAAACATTCCAGTTAAAGGCAGTGGACACTATTGGTAATTGTCAAAGACTAGCATTCACAGTTGGTGTATCTCAACATATGCATAAAATAACAAACCTGTGGAAATTTGAGCTCAATCGGTCTTCGAAGTTGCGAGTTAACAATGACAGAAAAATAACCATTGTCACACGAAGTTGTGTGCGTTAAGATGGTTGATTTCGAGACCTCAAGTTCTAAATATGAGGTCTCGAAATCAAATTCGTGGAAAATTACTTCTTTCTCGAAAACTATGGCACTTAAGAGAGAGCCGTTTCTCACAATGTTTTATACCATGATCCTTGCTCCCTTTGTCCAGGTATCGGTGCCGTGGCATACTGGGCAGTGGGATACGCCTTCGCCTTTGGTCCCGGCAATGCCCTCCTCGGTTACCGCTACTTCTTCTTTGAGAACATGCCTTCAAGTTTGTACTCCCACTGGTTTTTCCACTTCGTCTTTGCGGCAACTGCTACGACAATAGTCTCAGGAGCCATGGCAGAGAGAACTGAATTCGGCGCGTACCTCATTTACAGCTGCATCATTACAGGTAGGCCTGGTCTTGTTCCTCATATCAAATAGCAATAATGAATGCTAATCGACCTTATATGCACATGACGTCATTTCAGCAGGGCGCCCTCACCTAGAGGTCAAAAGGAGGTTGTTCGTTGGCCAATCCTGTGCGCCGCGCGTACAAATCTGTGCGTTTCGATTGTTTCGTCACCGTTTTTCCACTAAGATGGCCGCTGGATGACGTCAATGCATAAGGTCTATAATCATTTTGCAAATAGGTGAACCTGTGAAAAATTGAGCTCAATCGGTCATCGAAGTTGCGAGATAATAATGAAAGAATAAAAAAACCCTTGTCACACGAAGTTGTGTGCGTTTAGAAGGTTGATTTCGAGACCTCAAGTTCTAAATCTGAGGTCTCGAAATCAAATTCGTGGAAAATTACTTCTTTCTCGAAAACTATGGCACTTCAGATGGAGCCGTTTCTCACAACGTTTTATACCATAACCTCTACTCATTACTCGTCACCAAGAAAGGTTTTATGCCAATAATTATTTTAAATAATTACCAATAGTGTCCACTGCCTTTAATGAAATGGTCAACAATAAACAAGTTTTCTTTTATAATTTCTACCCCACAGGGTTCATCTATCCTATAGTTAGTCACTGGGCGTGGTCAGCGGAAGGGTGGCTTGGTGCTGGCCCTGGCCAAGAAGGAATAACCTATCAGGTAAGTTTACAAATAAAAACATGATTTCGAAAAATGCTTCTCAATTGCAATATTTGGGGTACCCTGGTTTACCTTCGCTCGACCCCAGCGGCCAATCCAGGTCCGCTTGGTAATCAACTTGCACGGATTCTTGTTCAGGAAGTACGTCATGCGTGCAGAGTGAGTGTGATGCATGACGGAACTGGGCCCAATTTCATGGCTCTGCTTACCGCCGAATTCTGCGCTTTTTACGATCACGATTCCCCGCTTACGTGCAAGCGGCGAATTTCTGCGCTAGCCTTTCTTTCTTAACCCATGAAGGTGTTTCATATGTTTGCACATCCCAGCGCCTTTTGATAAGGCAAGGCGCTGGGGCCGAGCGAATGGTTTACCCTGGTGTATTGTACCATAATCATAAAGTTTCATAATCATAAAGTTTCAAAGTGTGAAGAAAACAAATCACGCTCTTTAACGTGATATTTGGCTCCGTCTTTTTCAAAAAGGAAGTTATCATGCTCAGTAAGAGATGTCTTCACGTCCAAATTTAACTTTTTAGCCCTTTATTATGGTAGGATGGTTTTTCATTCGAGTTGTTGTGCTTAAAAATCGAACCCCCAATGTAGTTTAACTAGACAAGAGTTTTATAATAACGTGTGAATTGCGTTCTTTCACGATTTGTCACTGACAGGTTTATCTCAAAAAGTAGATATTATCATGTTCAGTAATAGATGTCTTCAAGTCAAACATAGGTTGTTTTTTGTTGGTATGATGGTGGATTTCTTTTAAGTTGTGCAAATAAAATAAACTAAAGCTCTTTTTTATATTTTTCTTCTAGGACTTTGCCGGAAGTGGAGTGGTTCACATGGTGGGAGGAATGGCTGCTCTGGTCGGCGCAGCTATGGTTGGTCCGCGTCATGGCCGGTTCGACAAGGACGGACAAGCAGTGACTATACATGGCCACACTGTACCGGTAAGAACTGTCCATATATTTGATTCATTATTTTTCATTTGTAATTATGGCAGCTCGGCTGTGAAGTACACATAGTTTCAGTAGCAACAACTTACAATGACATTTGGCTGGCAAACAAACTGTACTTTGTCCATGCTTAGCAAATTGTTTATAAGTGTACCTGATTATATTGCATGCTTTTTCACAACACACGGTACCAACGGCTTTATGTCTCATCCGAAGAACGATAGTTTGGCTTGTAATACATGCAAACCTTCAAACATTACTGAAGCCCAGTTCATACTTCCTGCGACTGGGATACGAATGTTGACATTACAATTGAATAGCATAGCATATATCGCAGGGGTTGAATATTGTGCTCAACTCTCCTGTGAATATCGCAGCGCAGGGCAGAGTTGTAACATAAAATTCACGTCAACTGCGCATAGACCTTTTCGCAAATACTGGGGCGCGTGCGTGAAGCTTGAAATTAGGTGCATTGTGGTCTAGCTGGTATCCAAATTTGATCCATATCTATCCCACAATGCACCTCATTCAATAGTCTGCGCTTGCGCATTGGTATTTGCGATAAGGTCTATTGTATTCGCAGGCAATATGAACTGGGCTTTAGTCACTTTTCCCCTTTTTGTTTTCATCTTCTTCATACAGCTCGCAGCCCTGGGTGGTTTTATTCTCTTCTTTGGCTTCTTTGCTTTCAATGGCGGCTCCCAGGCGAGTATCTCCCAGCCTGGAGACGGTGAGGTTGTGGCAATCTCTATTGTCAACACCATCATTAGCGGTGGGCATGGTGCTCTGGTAGCCATGGTCATTAAAAAACTTGGTTTCAATGGACAGTGGAGTTTGTTAATTACGCTCAATGGTGGACTGACTGGAATGGTAAGAGAGTCTTCATGTCGTGCTTGTTATGTGGTGACTTTATGGTGTTATGGAAATCTTAAGTGGGTTATGTTTTGCAGCAGACTGACACCTCCCTTAACGTCACTGGACACGTCTGGTAATTGTCAAAGACCAGTATTCTCACTTGGTATATCCAAACATGGGTACAATAACAATCAAGTGAACATGTTGGCTCAATTATTCGTCATCGAAGTTTCAAGAGAATACCAAAAGAAGAAAAAACCTTGTGGCATATGCTTTCATGTGTTTTTAATTGTTTGTCTTTTTACCTTTTTGTCTATTGTTAATTCGAAAATAGGTGGCGATATGTGCTGGATGTAATGCACTAGCACCGTGGGGCGCCGCCATCGTTGGCATTGTGTCAGGCGTTGTCTATGTCGTCTGGAGCTATGCCGTGTGCAAATTAAAGATCGATGACCCTTTGGATGCTGTAGCAGGTAAGGGCGAGCCAAAGGTCACAGAAGTTGAAGGGTCATGCTTTATACAGCGTCTCAAAAATTAGCACGTATTTGTTTTTACTCCACTGGCATTGTTTTAACTTTGTGTTACTTTGCTTTTTTGGAGAAAACTTGTTTTCGTGAAAGGAGGAACAGACATTCAGGAAATAATATTGTTGAATGATCCAGTCTAGGGTATCAAGGAATATAATTCACCGGGACGTTACACCTGTACTTAAATAATAATTTTTAGGTTTGATTGATTGGAACTTCCCTTTTATACATTTGGTTTTTCTCTAGACTACTCCTGGTCAAGATTGTTTTAATGTCCGAAGATTTAAGTAACAACTTTTCTAAATTCTCAACAAATTGTTACGGTTATATTTTTCTTTGTTTGTGTTTTTATCTGCAGTTCATCTTGGAGGAGGCTTATGGGGTGTGTTTTCCGTACCTATTTTTCGGTTTGGAGAAGGTGTCGTTTTTACATGGAGTCAAGACGCATTTGTTGTAAGTTAATTCGACTTGATTTGAAAAACACCTTTTGGTAAAGTTTAAAATAAAATAAGAGAGATTTTGTGGAATATAATATGTTTCCTTTTGTTTCACTGATTGATGTTTGCAGGCTTTGGGTTGGAATGCTTTGGGTGCTATGGTCATCATTGTGTGGACAGGAGTACTGACAACCATTTTGTTTGGAACTATGAGGATCTTTGGCATTTTGCGAGTGTCGCCGGAAATAGAGGCCAAAGGTGAGGACAATAATTTGAGACTTTGGAACGCTAGGTGGCAGCAGACTTATCAGGTAACTTTCCATTTCAGGGCAAGCGAACGAATCCGAAAATGATGGACTCGCCTTGTAAGTCTGCTGCCACAGTGTCGGTAAAAGGTCTCCGATTTTGTGGAGGTGTGAGGTTTTAGAAAATGGTTGTCGAAGACAACAATGCACCTGCAATTAGACTCTCACCAAGTCGTCTGTTTTTCTTTTCTCGAAAGGTCTCGATATTGCCAAACATGGCGAGTCTGCATATCCACTTTCAAGCTACGGTCACGGCTGGTCATCGGAGGCCGATCTCATTGAGGTCAAAGTTCGTGGAGCGGATGACAATGGGTACTTAAACGAATCACCAACAGCAAGCTCTAGCAAAGGCTCGCCAGCTTCAAGTAAGTTCATGTTTTCATTTGAGGACGAGGTTGATCTTTCCCAAGCTCAATCTCATTTTTACAGAATTCTTGCAGATTTTAGGTTTATTTAGTAGAAATTGTTTGAACTTTAAAGAACAAAACTTCTGATTAACATGCTATTTGGGAGCTGTGTTTCAAAATATTATATCTAACTTGGCGGAAGATTTTTTAGTGGTGTCAGATCCAAAAAAATAATAATAATAAATAAATAAATAAATAATAAATAAATAAATAACAAAGATCGCCACTTTGTTTCAATTTCATTTTTTGTTTGTTCACTTGTTGTTTTTGTTTTTTGATTTGTTTTGTTTTTTTATTTCAGGTGAGCGTGATATTAGGAAAGAAGGCAGCACTAGTGGTGTTTTACCGGTCCAAGTATTTCAACTTCAGCCCAAGGAGCAAGAACT
The DNA here is from genome assembly GCF_032118995.1 of Asterias amurensis. NCBI lineage: Eukaryota > Metazoa > Echinodermata > Asteroidea > Forcipulatida > Asteriidae > Asterias > Asterias amurensis. The sequence goes on along the minus strand of NC_092669.1, from coordinate 1,536,010 downwards.
TCCCGTCGAAGAGGTTGACAATAAGAAAAGCGATGCCAAATAAAATCTGTTAGTGACGTATGCATGTATTTCGTTTGAGCGGGTCACATTATGACCCCTTGCGTAATGATGTTAATAGTGGCTGCGTTCGTTTAGCTTCCCTGGGTCGACCCCGGTGTGTGCCGGTTTTTTTTCCCAGGACGAACGTGGGTTACTATCTGCACACGTTCGTCTTGGGGAAAAAAACCGTCACACACCGGGGTCGACCCAGGGAAGCTAGACGAACGCACCCAAACAAACACCCTTGGTTGGCATGGCCGGCCGAATGTTCGTAAAACACTCAATCTTATTAACAGATGTTTTAACAAAATTCAACATTTTCTGCAAACTTTCAATCAAATAAAATACCTTGAACATTTTTTGTAATAGTAGCGAGCTACAGTATTTGGGGGATTTTAATTTATGGCTTTCCATAGTTTTCCAAGCTCGGGCTGTAACACTGCAAATTAAGATGTCTATCATTGGCAGAAGAAGTGTGCGTGCACATTACTACTGCTTTACCTTTTGGTGATGAGTTTTCAAGGGGCATAACAAAAAGAACTGTATGTGACATTTTTGGAACAGCCATTATTATTTTTGTTTTTTACCATTTCCACCTGATGTTTGTATAGTTTGCTTTGTCGTTGCTGTTCTTGTCAATTTTTTTATTTTTTTATAATTTAATATTTTACACTTATCCTTTTTTGTAAGGCGCATTAGGGAATCTGTAGTTCTTAATAATGATATTGTGTATCAACTTTTTCGAGCCATTTATGCATTTTAGAATGCCTTGCACTGTCCAATTTTGTCAGGGCATTGAAAACGAACGTCTTTTTATTATACGTTTGTAAATTTTAGATTGTTTATGTTACAAAGACTAAATTGACCTTTTCTTAAATATTTAGCCTTCAAAAAATACTCTGCTAGGGTTGAAACGTCAGGCTATTAACTTTTTGGGGCTTTGGGAAAATACATGTAAAGTCTAAAGAAAAATGTAAAAATCAGAGAAGTCTTTAATGTCTATAGTTCCTGCATTTTTTATTCTTTACCCTCATTTTACCCACAACTTTAAAAGATCTGGGTACTTTTGTGAGACACAAAACACAATGTCCAAAGATTTACATTAAACTTACACGGTTTGAAGATATTGATTAATAGATAGCTTCCAAATTAACTGTACATGTATTACTTGCCGAGGTCCTAACAAATTATACGAAAATTATTTTAGCATTTAAAACGCATTAGCCAGTTATGGTAGTTACATGTATACGTATACCATAACTGGTTAATTTGACAATTATATTCGTGACATTGTTTTACTCATTTCTCTAAACGATCAATGTAATAGGCCTATCGCATTTTGTTGAAAAGTTAGTTGCGTAGTGCTCCCTCAATTAGATAGGCTTGGGAAACGGATTGGACGTGTTCTATGGGGCAAGACTTACTAGAACGGGATTTGAACCTGCGACCTCCTGATTAAAGTGCCGGTGTCCCAGGGAAATCAGTCCGCCAGAGATTCGGTCCCCCATATGGGAAATTAACATGGGAAGGAGGATGAGTCAAAAGAGGGCGCTATCAGAAGAGGTTTGTGAACAGTTTGCCATATTATGGAGGGACCAAATCTCAAGGGGACAGAATTTCCTGCTACACCAGTGTGGCAGACTTAGATTTCCCCACATGGCAAACCATGTACATGTAAACACTTCTTTTGATAGCATTTCATTTCATTTCATTTTATTGGAATCACATTTCGTGGCCCACAGGCCAAATTCGCACATGATTTACAATAATTAAATAGTAAAAACAATATTATTATTAATAAAATATTATTATTGATATAAAAAGATATTAAAACACACACATGAACAGGACTGGTTGAATACAATGATGAATTGCAATAAAACAAAAACAAAACAATAAAAACATAAAACAAATAGAAGGCAGGATAAAAACACGCCATCAAAAACACACGGAAATAGGACTGGATGAGGAAAACAATAAGACTAGCAAAAAACAACGATAGTATTAAAAACATGGAATACAATACAAAATGCAACCAGAGAAAGAGAAAAAAACCATAATCACTGGGTGTTAGCAAATTAATGAAATAAGGAATTGGGCTATTTTTAAAACGATTGGTTTTGACACGGAGCTGAGATAGGTTGGTGGCACTACGGAGGCATCTGCCATGACTTGCCAACCTGGATGAAGAGAGGAGACCACTGGTTCGGTCGGATTTAGGCAAACCCTTCGCAAATCCACGGCAGTGGTCCACCCTTCGGTTAGATAAAGAGTCAAGATTACACAATGTCGTCACTTTGTTTATTTGTCAAACCAGAATGCCAAACTACATCATCAGCGTATTCAAGTGTAGATCGCCATACCCTTCATAAACTATTTTTAATTCGTTGCAGTCAAAACCAAAACGTTTCAATGTTCTAAGCATAAACAAACGTCTATTCGCTTTGCGTATCATGTCGTTAACTTGGGCATCCCATTTAAGAATGATTTGAAGTACAATGCCAAGAACTTTAGTTTCCAGGTTACCACTTTCCTCAGCTCCCTGAAAGAGATAATGCATTAAATGGGTTAGGCAGTGTGAGGTGGAAACACCTTTAACATTGCCAAACTGTCTATGATCAATCTGAAAGAGATAATGCATTAAATGGGTTAGGCAGTGTGAGGTGGAAACACCTTTAACATTGCCAAACTGTCTATGATCAATCTGAAAGAGATAATGCATTAAATGGGTTAGGCAGTGTGAGGTGGAAACACCTTTAACATTGCCAAACTGTCTATGATCAATATTATCCTGTATATCATCAAGTAACCATCCTTATATTTTTAAAACAATATTCTTCTCACGATTTAGATGCATTGAATGATTTGGGCCAAACTGCTCAGAATTTAGGACCAAATAATTGTTTGTATACAAGCGTCAAGTTGTATAAATAGCTGCATTAAAAGTTATTGTTGCTGATTTTATGTTAAGCATAAAGTTTCTTTGTAATAATTATAATTTTATTAAAACTTCACAATAATTGTTCATGTATCCGTAAAAATTGAACCTTAACTCAATACACTATCATATAATTCCTACGATATTTCAGTCGGAAAGGGCACTTTAAGGCAAAACAGTAATAGTACAGTCTATCAAAATATATACACCAACTGTGAAGGCTAGTCTTTGACAATTACCGATAGTGTCCACTGCCTTTACGGCGCAATTAAAAACAAATGCACAATGTAAGGATAAAACTTCTAAAGAGTTTTAACTTTAAAAACATATACTTAAAAAAATAAGTAGTTTGTAAAATACAAGCAATGACAAGAGGATATCTATAACGAGTGAAGTTTATATACTTCAAGTCCCGTTGTGACGTCATGCACGAAGTGTCTGGTCTCTGACTCCCATCTTTCACAAAGTGAGGTACCGCGAACTGTTTGGTGAAGAACTGAGAGTTCATCCGTTGTTTTATTTAAACAAAAACCGCCCACGTCAACAACCATGATCAATAACTGTAGAACCTTTATTTGGAAAAAGAAAGAAGAAGAAGAAAGAAACCACTTCAGTAAAATATGTTTGTGATGAAAGAAAAACACACACAACATAATCCTCAATGCTGCTTTTATATAAGCCCCACATAGGTATGGAGCGCGAAACTAATGCATATCCAACCATTGCATTGAATGTTACACACTTCAATCTGTTAGTTTGTGCGGCAAATGTTATCCAAAAGATAGCTGAGCAAAAAGTGAAATGACATTAAGAATTGTGTCAAATTTTATAAACCTAATAAAAAAATATTACGAACCTAGCTCATCAAATAGAATTAAGTCGTCAGTAAAAAGGTCGTGCGAGAATTAAAATGGACATTGTTAAACATTCGATTCATTAACTAAGTCTACTCAAAAAACAAAGTTGAATGTGGCACACATTTGAGTAGCTGAAATTTAAACACTTCTCAAATAATATACAAAGCCTAACTTCCATTAGAAACGATAATTCCAGAAAATGTTATTAAATGGACCCTTCCCATGAAATATGCTCATCACATTCACGCATGCGTACAGACACGGTTGGTTGGAAAACGCCATAGAGTTGTGCACTAAGCAGACGCGCAATCGCGTCTGCGTCACGCACCCATTAGCCGTGTACAGAACAGCGCGATGTTCCCTCATTTTGCCAACCAAAACGTTAGTGCGCACGCGCCATGTGCAATTTACATATTTTATGGGAAGGGTCTATTGAATTGATACCAACCCTGTGAATTGTCATCAGCAAGTACTTCATCCATCTTCACTGAGGCAGTTCATGATCCTGATCGTAACCTACGTCATCGCTGACGTCATGATGCGTATCATCCTCCTTCTCCATACCACTTTGGCTTTCGGAAACCATGTCTTCATCGTCTGGATCTGCATGAGGGCTTAGAGGGAGCGATGGTTGAGTGATGCCAGTTTTGAGTGTGTTATCAAGCAATATATTAAACGTGTTGGAACCTGGTGATGGGTAGTGTGCTGGTGATAGCTCAGGAGCCTTGCTCTGCTGTTTGTCATCTCGTGCTCCTTTCTGGGGGGTCTGTGAAGATGTGCCACCCAAGGCTGTGGTAGTCTGTGTTTCAGATGATGCTCCCGTTAATGCATCTGAAGAAATAAAAATTGCAATTCGTGGATTAACAAATTCAACAAAGCATCACAAAAACTAGCCTGAGCATCTGACGTCACACCTCGAAGCTTAGAGTCTGGCAGCTTCTTGATAGATGTACCTTTGACCTCGCATACCAATACAACCACTCGCTTGTCGTGTGTGTTTTATCAGTATCAATCTATTATTAGTTCGTTTAGCTTCCCTGGGTCAGCCCCGGTTTACCCTCGGTGCGTTTGAATAGCTTTACGTCATTCCAGGGACTCAACCGGGTCAGCCCCTAGTGCCCTGCTTTTGGAGTGGGTCCTTTGGGGTCACCACGAGAGGGCGAGAATGATAGTTCGATTAGCACTAGTCAGGGGCTCACCCGATGAGTGAGCACCGCGGGGTAGACCCAGGGAAGCTTATCGAACGCACCCTATATAGGCGTCATGATCACGTACATTACTATCCAATGAAACCACCGCGTTGGTTAGACCAGTACCTGCCTAACCACTTATAAATTTATTTTACCTGGTGGGCCAGCTTCATCCTCAGTAATAAGGTTTATCGCGATTCAGAACCGCAATGCGTTGTGGGAAGGCATATGGGGCAGTTTCTATGCAGTTTCTACGACTCGCGCACGAAACGCCTATACCTTTGTATGGGTTCAACAGCGCCCTCTCTTGATATTTTGCTATTCGCGATAAACCTTATTGATATATCCGGAGGATCCTCGCTCCGAGAGTTCGCCCCATCTTTGGTCACATGAGGCTCAGAATTAGTTTCACCCACAATCTACTGTTCAGGTTGTACCTCATTTTATGCTATTATAAGGTTCTACTTTCTGCCGAAGTTCAAGTAATGGAAGCTGGCCCATCAGGTATTGTATAGATTAAAATGTGGATTAAAACAACCATGAGTGAGTCTGTTTTGGAATATACTGGCTCACAAAAAGTAAGGAAACTTTTTTCAATCCAGTATATTTGTTATTATTTAATACTCTCTTTGTATATGGTATATATCAATGCAGCTAAACTGTTCCTCTTTAAAATGATACCACATTTGCAACGATTACATGTTGCTGGACTAGACCACATTAATGAGAATGAGACAAAGTCACAAATCAAATGTGCCAAATTTAGCAATTTTGTGTTACTGTGTGAACAATCAAATTGACACTGTATTTCAAACAGGCAAGACAACTTATACTGATCTTAATCCACTTTATTGAGACAAGAAGTTTAGTAAAGAGCAAGACAACTTACTGATCTTTATACACTTTATTGATACAAGAAGTTTAGTAACTAGTGGATGATCCGAAGGCGTTGATGACAGCCTGGCACCTTCTTCTCATGCTGCACACAAGTCTTGTGATGCACTGATGATGAGGGATGGTGTTCCATTCTTCATTAAGAAACCTGGTTAGGTCAGCCACAGTTGATGTGTTGGTGGTTCTGGCGTGGCGAGGACAGCGATACCAAGCTGGTCTCACAGATGTTCCTTGGGATTCAGGTCTGGCCTGTTAGCGAGCCAACCCACCCGGCGGTGCACCCCAACATTGTTCAGTTATTCAGTCACCAGTCGGGGTCAATGGGGGCGAGCGTTGTCCTCTTGAAAGATGGCATTTGGTCAAAGAGTCTGCATGTATGGGACTGCAATCAACTGTAGACATCGTCTTCCAAATACCCATCAAACAAGGGTTTTTTGAAGAGGGAATGGTTAATTGTGTCTGGTGGAGCTCACCGCTGCAAATCTTTGTGTAAACCATATGGTTCTGAAAAGCTTGATCAGTTTCATCACCTATTGAACATTTTAGCACAAATAACAGTAATTTTGGCACATTTGATTTGTGACTTTGTCTCATTCTTAATAACGTGGTAAAGTCCAGCAAGATGTGATCATTGCAATTGTGGTATAATTTTAAAGAGGAACAGTTCAGCTTTGCATTGATATATACCATATACAAATAAAGTATCAAATAATAACAAATATACTGGATTGAAAAAAGTTTCCTTACTTTTTGTGAGCAGTTTATATTCGTTTGATATACTGTATAGATGGGTCTCACAACATACCGGCTGATGATAGACATACAAATGAAATTCAAATAAACAAGGGAATAAAAGGGTAACAACTAGTTCTTTCACGGCCGTTTAAAAAAGGCAGAGTGGAATTGCTGTGTGATTAAGGCCCGAGCCATGGCAATTCAGATTAAGAACTAATTAATGCCTTTTTGGTTAAAAGGCGCAATCAAGTAAGAAACTCTGTAAAACTTATCCGTTTCCGACGTGCTTGAGCTCTGTATGTGTCTACCTCCATGGTATGTACGTGTACGACGTCCGTGTGATGCGTTGCATTGTTATGACTGAGACGCCTATTTCCGACAGTTTCTGGTTCCGTTCATGCGCATGCGCGTATAGCCTTGGGGCAACCGCTCTGGTTTTCTTTTCACACACAGCGCAGCCAACCCACCGACAGCACCTGCATCGCCCGTAACAAGAAACGTCTTGCGCCGAGTATCCGCTCACAACTGGTTATAAACACTGGTCATTATCAAAGGTTTAAACACCCCCACGTGACGCGCTCTCCACCAATGGGAACAGCAAAACTGTCTGAGGTATTTATAAATACAGATTTAATAATAACTTACGACGATATTAACTCACCAGTTTTTGCAGGGATATTATAATAATGATGAATGTTGACGATGTAGTTGTTGACAACCGTCTTATCAGAACCCGACTTTGGACCTAGAAATTGGAAAATCCTTGGAAAATCAATATACCTCTAAAATAGCACATAATCCAGAACACAACTACAAAAATTAATGTTCTTTTAGCAAATGAATTTAACTTTTAAAGCCCTGGCAGCCTGGCACTTTCTTATTACTACAGTGAAAGAGTCCTATATAGGGCTACGTACTGTATACCCAAGTTCTGTAAAAGAAAATCAGCCAGGCGGACCCAGATTGGATTCAAACCCACGACATTTGTAAATCTAGAGCAGTGTCATACAAACTAGACCACAGAGATTGCGCGGTATGAAGAGGCAGATCGAATCCTATATTTAAGCAGCGAGTAATTTGTTCACTTACCTTCTTCGACTAGTCCAAGTTCTTCAGATTGTGAAGTTCGGTTCCTTGTAGTTCGGCTTTCGTCTGTGTTGAAGAGAAACAACAAAAGTATAAACATGAAGTCATAGCCAAATCGGTTGTGCTGAAAGACACAGAACACTATTGGTAATTGTCAATTAAATTTATACCAACCCTGTGGAATGTCATCAGCAAGTACTTCATCTATCTCCAATGAGGGCGCTTTGTGCGGCTGATCGTAACCTACGTCATCAGTGACGCCATTATGCGGCGTGTCATCCGCTACCTCATTACCACTTTCGCTTTCGGAAACCATGGATTTGTCGTCGCTTGGAATGCGATTTGGATATCTGCTTGCATTGGATTCTAGACCAACACCAGGAGTTGGTTCCAAGTAGTCAGATTGGGGACGGACATGGGCGCGAGCATGGCTGTCTTGATCTGCATGACGGCTTGGCGAGAGAAATGATTTAGGGATGCTAGTCCCGGGTGTGTAATCAAACCATTGATTAATTGTGATGGTAAGTGGGGATGGGTAGTGTGCTGGTGATGGCTCAGGAGCCTTGCTCTGCTGGTTGTCATCTCGTGCTCCTTTTGGGGGGATGGAAAAAAATTGAGATTTCGTGGATTAAGAAATTCAATAAAGCATCACAAAAACTAGCCTGAACATCTGACGTCACACCTCGAAGCTTAGAGTCTGGCAGCTTCTTGCGAGATGTACCTTTGACCTTGCATACCAATACAACCACTCGCTTGTCGTGTGTGTTTTATCAGTATCAGTCTATTATTAGTTCGTTTAGCTTCCCTGGGTCAGCCCCGGTTTAACCTCGGTGCGTTTGAATAGCTTTGACGTAATTCCAGGGGCTCAACCGGGTCAGCCCCCAGTGCCCTGCTTGTGGGTCACTTGGGGGTGACCCGAGATGCATGGCATCACCACGAGAGGACGAGAATGATAGTTCGATTAGCACTTGTCAGGGGCTCACCCGACGAGTGAGCACCGCGGGGTAGACCCAGGGAAGCTTATCGAACGCACCCTATATAGGCGTCATGATCACGTACATTACTATCCAATGAAACCACCGCGTTGGTTAGACCAGTACCTGCCTAACCACTTATAAATTTATTTTACCTGGTGGGCCAGCTTCATCCTCAGTAATAAGGTTCATCGCGATTCAGAACCGCAATGTGTTGTGGGAAGGCATATGGGGCGGTTTCTATGCAGTTTCTACGACTCGCGCACGAAACGCCTATACCTTTGTGTGGGTTCAACAGCGCCCTCTCTTGATATTTTGCTATTCGCGATAAACCTTATTGATATATCCGGATGATCCTCCCTCCGACAGTTCACCCCATCTCCCGGAGAACGCTGAGCTCGACCACCCTCTGTGTCGTCTGTGGACGCAGCGTATCAATACCGCGCAATACGCGCGTATGGCAAAATTATCATCGTGTGACACGCGCGTATGGCAAGATGTCAGCGCACATAGACCATTTCTAGTGTCAATGATGATGTCATTGTATGGCAAAATCATATAACTCTATGGGCAAAATTGTATGGCAAAATATTTTGCCATTTAACGCGTTACGGAAATGGTCTCACAACGAAACCGCATGCACAATGAGACACTCAGCGTTCTCCGGGTTCTATTTCTATGTTTCACCCACAATCTACTGTTTAGGATGTACATCATTTATGCTATTATAAGGTTCTACTTTCTGCCGAAGTTCAAGTAATGGAAGCTGGCCCATCAGGTATTGTATAGATTAAAATGTGGATTAAAACAATCATGAGTGAGTCTGTTTTGGAATATACTGGCTCCCTATCTACATTCGTTTGATATACTGTATAGATGGGTCTCACAACATACCGGCTGATGATAGACATACAAATGAAATTCAAATAAATAAGGGAATAAAAGGGTAACAACTAGTTCTTTCATGGCCGTTTAAAAAAGGCAGAGTGGAATTGCTGTGTGATTAAGGCCCGAGCCATGGCAATTCAGATTAAGAACTAATTAATGCCTTTTTGGTTAAAAGGCGCAATCAAGTAAGAAACTCTGTGAAACTTATCCGTTTCCGACGTAATTGAGCTCTGTATGTGTCTACCTCCATGGTATGTACGTGTACGACGTCCGTGTGATGCGTTGCATTGTTATGACTGAGACGCCTATTTCCGACAGTTTCCGGTTCCGTTCGTGCGCATGCGCGTATAGTCTTGGGGCAACACGTTCTGGTTTTCCTTTCACACACAGCGCAGCCAACCCACCGACAGCACCTGCATCGCCCGTAACAAGAAACGTCTTGCGCCGAGTATCCGCTCACAACTGGTTATAAACACTGGTCATTATCAGAGGTTTAAACACCCCCACGTGACGCGCTCTCCACCAATGGGAATAGCAAAACTGTCTGAGGTATTTATGAATACAGATTTTATAATAACGTACAAGTACTACGACAATATTAACTCACCATTTTTTGCAGGGCTATTATAATGATTATTGCTGACGATGAAGTTGTTGACAACCATCGTATCAGAACCCGACTTTGGACCTAGATATTGGAAAATCCTTGGAAAATCAATATACAATGTACCTCTAAAATAGCACATAATCCAGAGCACAACTACCAAAAAAAATGTTCTATTGGGCAAATGAATTTAACTTTTAAAATGAAACATGGACAACTTTAGCTCTCCCTTATGTAGCAAGATAAAAATATAAAAAAAGTAATCCCTCTACTTACCCGACCCCTCTGGTTGATGTTCTTCAGATTGCGATGTTTGCGGCGGTAATGTTTGGCTTTCATCTGCTCCTGGAAATTGGAAAATCCTTGGAAAATCAATATTATACCTCTAAATAGCCACATAAACCAGAACACAGCTACCAAACAAAATGTACTTTTGGGCAAATGGATTTAACTTTTAAAATGAAACATGGACAACTTTAGCTCTCCCTTATGTAGTAAGATCAAAAAAGTAATTCCTCTACTTACCCGACCCCTCTGGTTGATCTTCTCCAGATTGCGATGTTTGTGGCAGTAAGGTTTGGCTTTCATCTGCTCCTGGAAATTGGAAAATCAATCGTTCCTCTAAATAACCACATAAACCAGAACACAGCTACCAAACAAATGTACTTTGGGGCAAATGAATTTAACTTTTAAAATGAAACATGGACAACTTTAGCTCTCCCTTATGTAGTAAGATCAAAAAAGTAATTCCTCTACTTACCCGACCCCTCTGGTTGATCTTCTCCAGATTGCGATGTTTGTGGCAGTAAGGTTTGGCTTTCATCTGCTCCTAGAAATTGGAAAATCAATCGTTCCTCTAAATAACCACATAAACCAGAACACAGCTACCAAACAAATGTACTTTGGGCAAATGAATTTAACTTTTAAAATGAAACATGGACAACTTTAGCTCTCCCTTATGTAGTAAGATCAAAAAAGTAATTCCTCTACTTACCCGACCCCTCTGGTTGATCTTCTCCAGATTGCGATGTTTGCGGCAGTAAGGTTTGGCTTTCATCTGCTCCTAGAAATTGGAAAATCCTTGGAAAATCAATATTACATCTAAATAACCACTAAACCAGAACACAGCTACAAAAAAAAATTGCATTTCGGCAAATGGATTTAACTTTTAAAATGAAACATGGAGCACTCAAAATCTAAACTGATGTCTCGAAATCAAATGCGTGGAAAATTACTTCTTTCTCGAAAATGAGTCACTTCAGAGGGAGCCGTTTCTCACAATGTTTTATATTATCAACCTCTCCCCATTACCCGTTACCAAGTAAGGTTTTATGCTTATAATTATTTTGAGAAATTAACAATAGTGTCCACTGCCTTTAAATCAAAAATATAATAGTTGGAGTCCTATTCGGTTTAGGCCTATAATTATTTTTTTTGTGCTTATGCAGCTCTATCAAGTAAGGGCCAATAAACGAAGATAAATTGAGATAACAAAAAGATTTTCCATGAATGCGTAAAACAAAATATACACAATAATTATTGTTGATAAACACTAAGACAATTAAGAACTGTCAATTAGTAGGCCGACATAAATTTGTCCTGTATCTTTTGAAAGTCTACTGACACTTATTTGTGATAGTTACACAATTAAAATGAACCAAGATACAGATTATAATAACCACACGGATTGAACAAAAAAATAATAACAGTTCTGTAATTTTCTTTTAATCATTGAGTAGGATTTGAAAGATGCAAGTCTTGGATCCCCAAGATGCTTCGTTTATAAACACGTGAAGGAAACAAAGTCGTGTACCTTGACGCTCCCCATGAGACTTCATGTGCGGTAGGCCTAGACCATTTTCACCATGTTCACTTAATGTGATCAATACAAATGTCGTTAAAAAACGGTAACCAGACTAATTTGGTTCCCATTTTTCTAATTTGACCATCAAGCCTCGCTTTGGTCGTAACACTTCAACCTGGGACTGAAGATGTGATGACAAAATGAACTTGTACGGTACCTTGCGGCGAGTGCTGGCCATCGGTATCAGCTAACTCGATCACATTAGCTGTTGATGCATTGGCGTTGGAGTCCACATGAGTGGCACTTGTTTTTGAATGGTTAGATCTCCTTTTTACCAAGAAGACTATTAAACAAATCAAAACCAGAACAATGACACCTACGATGAGTCCAATCACCCAGTAGGCACCTGTAAGATAACGATAAATAATCATGGCGGTGAATACCTATAAAATTCCGATGAAAAAAAAATGAGATTTACTTTGTTAGGAATTTTCAAGTGAAAATAATATTTGCTCTATAGTATCGCTTAATCTGTCACACTAGTAGTAGGCGTGACTGCATGCTTGCTTATATATTGTACCTGATACAACTTGTAAAGCGACCTCTGCACCGAAAGGTTGAACTGGGATGGCTGCACCGGTCGCGTTACAAACAAACTTCGGCAGGCAATCATCAGAGAAGCTCCCTGCTTTGACGGTGAGCTGCTGGTACTGGTTGAACGTCTTGGCATCATCATCAAAACTCTCCAATGACTCCTCATTGAAGTTAATATCACACTTAGAGATGTCATTCCAATACAAGGTTACCCTGGGGTAGACATTGAGTACGCTGCATTTGAGTTGAAGATCTTTATCAGGGTTAAAGTTCACTTGACATCCATCTCCAGGCAGCGGTTCACAGCCGGTTATAATCGGCTGGTCTTGATTTGTGGAGACTACGAAGAGAAAAAGAAATGATTATTTATTTTAACCATAGACGAACTTTTGCATTCACTTTCAAAAATCGCTTGCGTTGAAAGTAAATGAAAAGGAATTCGGCTGCTGCCCAAGTTCCAGTCGGCATTCTTCAAAATGTACGTTTTCAGTATGGGCTTCCAATAAAAGAGGGTGGATCCCGTAGTGGCATTATAACAGTTTCGAAAATACCTGAAGATTCTTACCTACTCCAGTGACGTCAACGCGTCCTACTGCCAGGCCGTTAAGAAAACGATGACACCAAAATCGACGGTGAGGGCGCTGTAATGACAGTAGCCGCAAGTCTCCGCCATTCAAGATCTGGTAGTCTCGTTTATAATTATCGAGTACCAAGGTATCTTTATTCGAGTATTCGGCACCGATTATATCAGTATCGACTCCTTCCCCTTTATCAAGGGACCAGTAGGTTGCTTCGGCATCTATGGTTGAATGGGGACATTTGATTTGACCGCCATTTTGTCGGTCGACGTTCTGTGACAACAATGCCATGTGTGTTGAGTCCATGGTATCGGCATCTGCTGGAAATGTAGAGTCTGGAGAGATGGAGGATTAAAAAACAAAAAACAAGAAATTTATCAATGCATGTTTGGGATTTCTGCATTTTATACAGATAATTATTTTGAAGTTTCTCTGAAACACTTCAATCTTTCTACCGAGGCTCTTAACACTAACGATTTCCTGCCTTTCTCTCTTCGTAGTTGTAGGTACAACTCGGCAATACAATGTGTTTATCTATGAGTAAAAGAAACTTTGGAAACAGTTAAATGAAGACTTGTTCTTACAAAGAATCTTGACAGTAACCAGACCCTGCCTTTCTCTCTTCGTAGCTGTAGGTACAACACGGCAATCGTAAAGTCCCCCATCGTCATCAGTAACGTTGTAAATTATGAGTCCCGATTGATCCTCCATCAACCGGTACCGTTCAGCTGTGAAGTTTTTCCCCGGTTCATTCGGTGCTAAGAAGTTGGCTACAAGGGGAATTGTACCCTTGAACCAGAAGACTGAGCTTAGTCTTTCCCCAAGTCGCCAAGTTGGACATCGCAGGTATTGCGTTTGGTTCTTCTGGAAGTATGCCGTGTTGGGGCTGGTAAAGAGGGCGTCTTTGTATGAAGGTGTGTTATCAACTGTAAAATGAACACCGAGAGCTAAGACTATAATGAAGTGTCGGGGACAAAAAATGGAACACAAGGAAGTTATAAAGCATTGTTTGCCAAACTAGTTTATTTTCGTCGGACGTAGAGCCGTGCGTAGTCCAGTGGAAAAAGAAAGTTACTATTCTGTGGAAGAACCGCACTGGCTTCAATCAGTGGCGTAACCAGAGGGGGGGCAGGGGGGCCGGCAACCCCCCCCCCCTCACAGAACCCTTGCCCCCCCCCCCCTCTTGCCCCCCATATGAAATCAGAGATAAGTATATTCTTATAGGCCTTATATATAAATCGTTTAAGGCTGCATAAAATGCTGCCGTAAAACGGAAAACTTTTATTCATTATCAGTAGGCCCTATGTGGACTATAACATGAAAAATGCGTGGAAACGCGCGTGCGATCGTATTGGCGGTAAATGTTTGTTGTGGTTTTGCGGTTACAGAGAGTGCAGGATGTGACAAAGTTCTGTTAAATACGTGGTGGTCTGAACGCAGACCAATAGCTCCGTAAACACAAAGTCAGATCATGGAGGTAGAAATTTTTGCGTCACGCACCCATTAGCTAGCCGTGTACAAACATAGATATAAAATAGAATAATTAAACAGGGAGAAATAAAAGACTCACCGTTTCGTTTCGTTCGCCGACGACCAACCGACCTCTGCTCCTGTCGTTCGTCATTGCCACTCTGCCAGAGTTCCACTTTGTCATTTGTCACATCCACAGTTGAAATTGAAGCACACCACACCACTACCATTGGCAGCGGTAGGGTGATAAGACAAAATAAAACTACTTCCATGTCTTTGAGGATAGGCCTATATACAGAGCTAGATTTATGCAACCGTAATCTGGCTGAATTCCTGCAAACAGAGAAAGAACAGTACTATTGGAGTTGCATGAGAATATCCATGTTGTGTCGACGATAAAACACAAAAATGTTGAGAACTGTCGAATACAATTACAAAGAGTTAATAAAACTCAATTCAATTCAGATACTCGAGTCGATGTTGTTCATTTTTGTGTGTTTTTTTGTAACAAAAATGTGCCCATGATCTGTGGCATGCACTTCATGTGTATGAAAATCAAATTTTAGTAATAATAGTGAGTCCATCATCTCGGACGATCAACAAAACGCAGATATGGAGAGCTTGCTTTCGGTCGTCTGCATGTTTCCACCGTGCGTCGTGTAATAAAGTGTATGTACGTGTGACATCCACACATGTGGTTGCTAGAATTTACATTTGTAAAAATTCCGTTGTTGGGTTCATCCAAGGTGAAAAGGGGAGGTGGAATGTTTTTTACCCTAACCCAACCTAGCCTTGCTCAAGGCAGTCGCATTATTCGCTCCGAAAAGACGCCGCTGTAAACCCACCCGTATACCCTGTGCGTGGTGCGTGCGATCACACCGCATGACCCACCCGTATACACACTGTCACATCGTACGAATACTGTGCACACAAGTCATCCGCACTCGTACCACTAACCGCATGCGGAGGCCGTCAGGCCGGCAGCCTTGTCGGGTCTGTAACTTCCGGGTTTAATGTGTTGTATTGAAAAATTTCCACAAGTGGAAACAATTGGGGGGGCTCTCGGATATGCTAGTATGCAGGCCATGAATATGTATATCTTTCGTCAGACCTATCAGACAACACAGGATGTGAGGCAAATGAATTATTCATTTTGACGTCCAATCACGCACTTCCCTTCTCCCACCCACAATTGTAAATCCTAATCCTAACCCTACCCCTAACCCTATCCCTACTCCTACCCCCACCCTACCCCTGTCCCTACCCCCACCCCACCCCTACCCTATATTCTAACCCTATCCCTGCTCCAAACCCTCACCCTCACCCCCGAATCCAGTCACCCCCGAATCCAGTCACCCCCGAATCCAGTCACCCGCCGTCCCCGTGGTGGTTGTAGCTTCGGTATGTGTACTGTGAAGGCGAGGCGGCCACTCGACTATCTCACCGCGTGGGACCATTAACGACTTGTCCATAAGTCTACTCTTTTATCTTCATGAGGGTTCACCATTCCAAAACATTTCGAGTTCACACTGTGCGTCAACACAATGAAATATCCGACTACTACTACACTGTAGCCTAAAAGTGGGAAAATCCACTTGTACGAAACCGTTTAAATGGGTAACTGTGGTTGTTGTGTTCATAGTGAGTCGTGGACCAGACATTTAAATTCTGAACTCTCATCCATTTCATCATTCACGGACATTATTCATTTTTTTTTTCACAATATCAAACATTCAAATTATTCACCGTATTCATCATTCATTTTTCACAATATTCATTATTCACAACTTATTATAATTTATTCATAAAAAATCAGCTGAATACAACAAGCAATATATGCAACACATGGAAATTTGGTTGGTAATCCTGTTTTTATCAAGGAAGAAATTTCATGATGAGCACAAAATTTTCTTGCTTATCAGCTCTATGAAATTGGGCCCAGTACAAGCCACTGCCGAAGCCATAACGGGGCAGGGTATGGCTGCTGACATTCCTCACTACTCGTGACTTGTTCTTGCAAAATAGACCTCATCAGTTAAACATGTATGTTCCAGATTGCGCGAGGCCCTTTGTTCCGATCCTAACCCTAACCCTATAATCCCTAATATGCGGAGGTTTTTGGATTATGTCGGAACATAGGGGTGTCGAGATATAGACATAAAGCGCTAGAATGAACGTTTAGCACGCCTGCACCTGCCAGCTTCTAAAAATGCATTGGTTAAATTATTATTTACCGTTTTGTGTGCTCCCTTTTGGCCATCGTACACCGTGGATCTAGTGTCGTGTCGGGTCCAACGAAAATTAGTTGTAGGCTACTTCACCTTTCAGAAATGGTGGTTTTCATATCTGTTGTAGTTGCGAAATATACTTGTGGTCGTTTGGATTGTGCAGAATTGATCTTGAACACAAAATGGTTTCCTGTTTGTGCCCTTTGCACCCACACTCAGAAAAATATTTACACAAGTTGTGTAAAAAAAAACATGTTTTAGAGGCAGGGGGTGAACCTGCTAACAGTTAGGTAAACTTTTACCAGTTCGTTGCAGGGTAAAACTTACACAACAAATACTTACAAACTTACTTCGTTTAGGAGTAAACATATTTACCTAAATTTTAAGTAAACGCTAGATATGTAAAATATTACACATTGATTGTGTAAACCTTACACTTTTATGACATGTAAAACTATTCCGCGTTACCCTTTGTATGGGTTAAAACTTTAATTTACCTTATAGCTGTGTAATTATTATTATTTTACTGTTTGTTTAGGTAAAATGTTTACTTGGATTGTGTGTAGTCGTACTCAATTACATATATTTTTACCGTTGTACCCTTTTCCCGTCTGAACGTTTGAGTAAGGCCTTACTGCCTGTTTGTGCTCGTCGAGCAAAAGTTACAAGCATGGGGATTTTGCTCCTTGATGGACGTAATGAAAGGTGAGTTTCTCAAAAACAATTGCGATCTGCAGTCATATACACAGACTGATGTGTGTCGTATTATTATTTGTTAGTTTTTACAACCATTTTGGCCTACATTTTTTTCATAAACGTGAAGATGTCTGCAGCGCTATAAAGTGGGCATGTGTTGTAACGTGTTGCAACATGTTGTTTTGTTATAGCAGCACTATAGCGCTGTAGACATCTTCAAGTTCATGGCAAACATGTAGGTCAGAAAGGTTGTAAAAACTAACAAATAATAATACGACACACATCAGTAGATATGACTGTAGATCGTAACAACTTTTGAGAAACTCACCTTTTAATATACGTCCACCTAGGAGCAAAAATCTCCATTCTTGTTACTTTTGCTCGACGAGCACGAACGACATGACTGCATGGACTGAGACGTTAGCAACTTGTCACGCAGACGCGCGTGCGCACACGAGGGGAAAAACAAAAAACATAACTTGCATGTAAACACCGGATTCTTTTCACAGTTCCTAGTAAGACCTACCAATGCCATGTAAAGTTTCTCTTTACTTCGGTAAATCTTACATAACTTTGGTTAACTGCAATACTTACTCTCAAAACATGTATAGATTTTTTTACACTACAAATCAGTACATATTTTTGGCCGTGTTTTACTTAATTTAGGTAGTTTCTTACACAACTTTTTTTACATAACATCTTTTTACCATTTGTTTTCTGAGTGCAGGACACTTGAGTCATGCGAGGATTATAATATCAACGAACTTTAAAGGCACAGGACACCTTTGGTAATTACACATATTATGATTGCATAAAAATCTTACTTGCTGAGCAACGGAGAGCTGCTTAGTATCACAACTTGTATTGTGAGAAACAACTCCCTCTGAAGTAACGTAGTTTTTGAGAAACAGGTAATTTCTCACTCATATACTTCAGGCCTGAAGCCCTTTATCTTTTATATAGACATCTGGAAAGCACACACATTATGTTGTGCAACAAGGGTGTTTTTCTTTCGTTGGTCTTTTACAACTTCGTTGACAAATAATTAAATCCTTAGTTTCACAGATTGCTTAGTGTATGCATAACTTCTTTGACAATATTACCAAACGTGTGCACGAAGGTAGAATAATCCCTAATAGGAACACACAATCTGAGAAACGTTACACGGATAACGCTTCTCAGATTCAAATTTGGGGAACACAGTAAATTATCAAAGCATTACACAAATGCCTGATACCTCACATCGACTCGCTGTAAAAATTGCAATGCTTTAGTTTCCGTGTTACAGAACCAAGAACCGTCAACCATTCATTGTTATTCAACACTCTGGGTTTCCTCCTTTGGCCCCGGAGCCGACTTGGCACAATACTATAGCGTGAAAACGAAAGAAAAAACACCCTTGTCACACGGAGTTGTGTGCGTTTAGATGATTGATTTTGAGACCTCAAGTTCTAAATCTGAGGTCTCGAAATCAAATTCGTGGAAAATTGCTTCTTTCTCGAAAACTACTCCACTTCAGAGGGAGCCGTTTCGCACCTCGAGTTCAGTTTGCAGGACATTTTGTTGATATTTTTATTCCCCGTGACCAAGCAATTTGCTCCCAAGTACAACTATACTCCTCAAGAGGGATGCACTCATTGGAAGAAAGATAAGATAGATACATTGTATATATAATATATAGACCATAGATAGTTCAAAAATCACCTGAATATAGATAAACCGATTTTAGTTTGTTTAAAATTGGTTCCTCTCTTTAAATATTTTGAGTTGTTTCTTTGTGGTATGGCTGGGAAGGAGTAACTCGTCCTAACTCGAGATAGGATTAATCCTAGCGTTTCGTGAAATCGGCTGCAGTTATAGACTTGATGACAAGTCGTTAGGCGCTGCCTATTTGTCTGCCTTTCATGCAACAGTCACAGTGCGATGTTACACATGCAACAGTCGTAGGTAGCGCGAAGCAGCTCTAACAACTGACTCACACACACATACTGGGATCGAGGGTGTGTGTATCGTCCCCGTAGCTACACCGCGCTGTAACTACACACCGCGCTTAACAATTACCGTCTTGACGTCAAGACTACGACTGACTTACACACACATACTGGAATCGAGAGTGTGTGTATCGTCCCCGTAGCTACACCGCGCTGTAACTACACACCGCGCTTAACAATTACCGTCTTGACTTCAAGACTAGTTGTATAATCAAATCCAAGGAGGTCATCGACCCCCGGATAATAAATATTAGTAAAATTAAAATGTTCTTCTCTCGTTCCTCTCTTTTGAGAATTTTATTTTGCTTCCTGAATATTTGATGTTTAATCTAACCTAATCTAATCTAATCTAATCTAATCTAATCTAATCTAGTCTAGTCTAATCTAATCTAATCTAATCATGTTTAAATGCTGTGGACACTATTGGTAATTACTCAAAATAACTGTTAGCATAAAACTTACTTGGTAACAAGCAATGGAGAGCTAAAACAGTCTAAGACGTTGTGAGAAACGGCTCCCTTTGAAGTGACGGTATAGTTTTCAAGAAAGAAATAATTTTCCTCGAATTTGATTCCGAGACCTCACAATTAGATTTTGAGGTCTCGAAATCAAGCATCTGGAAGCACACAACTTCGTGTGACAGGTGTTTTTTCCGTACATGGTTATCTCGCAACTTCGACGACCAATTGAGCTCAAATTTGCACAGGTTTGTTATTTTGTGCAAATTATTGAGATACACCAAGTGAGAAGACTGGTCTTTGACAATTACCTAGTGTCCATTGACTTTAAAGTGCACTGCATACAATAGACCGATCCAGTAGGCTCCGCCCACGACGCACGTGTGAGCAAGAACACGTGGGCTCTCCAATAGACCTTATGCATTGACGTCATCCAGCGGCCATCTTAGTGGAAAAACGGTGACCAAACAATCGAAACGCACATTACGCGCGGCGCACCGGATTGGCCAATGAACAACCTCCTTTTGACCTCTAGGTGAGGGCGCCCTACTGAAATGACGTCATGTGCATGAGGTCTATTTGCACTTGCCCATAATTCATAGTTTAAAAAAGATATAGATAATTATTCAGCTTTCTCCAGAAGACGATCAGAGCATACTGATCGAAACGTCGAGTTGAAACCAACGGTTCTTTTCAGAACCACCCCAACTCATTAGAGATAGTGCAAATAGACCTTAGGAGGTTGTTCATTGGTCTAAGCATTTCTGCACAACTCTGCCGCGCGCGCCAAGCATACGCGCACGCATGTCGGACCTTTGTTGCGTTGTGATTGGTCAATACGAAATGGGGCGGAGCTTAATGGATCGGTCTATTATCTCAGCACTGTACATCAGGAAAATCTAATGGAAGCTATTGCCAGTTTAAAACTAAGATTTGTTGTCATTCTGTCACTGGAGCTTATATTATGTACTTGTCGGGTTGAAAGTTTGCCATGTTCACGTACACCTGCGAGGAGAAAAAAATATAATATAACAACAATTTGAAATGGAAAACATTTTTACTTGAAAAACTATCCAGCATAAAAAACTCTAATTTGCCATGTAGTCATTAAACATTGCAATTAGGCACCTTTTCGAAACTATTCCAAGATAACTTGCGTATAGACTTGTCCCCTTAATTTTTGAAGAACTGGGAATAGGTCTCCACATGGATACGTCTGAAGTGGAATCTTAGCAAAAGGACGGAGCAATATTGATTGTTTATTAGATCTAATCCATATACCTTGATATTCGTATCAACTGGAAACCACAAGGTAATCCATTCTAGCCACGTTCATTTGCTTCCAAAAAGTACCAAGACTAAAATGTATCCTTGAGTATAATGCGTATGTCACACAAGAACATTCCCAAGGGCTTTAAAATCACAACAGTTGAACCACAACATCCTGAGTGGGGAGTCTGTGCGGGTAGTACACTTCGTATTGGACAGACATCTAATTCTGGAACAAAACAATCCATCCACAAGTCGTCCTGAATGAGCTGCCCTTATTTTGTGGACAAACTTTCCCGCAACTTATCTTGGTTTTGATGTGGTTGATTTTTTTGGTTGACTTGATTTTTTTTTAAAGTAATCGTTAGAGGGTGTCCTTTACGTAAAACGTTACGACGTTACCGGTGCGTCTTCGATCATCACATCCAGAGTTCTCTTGAGGCTGAGGAACGTTGGACGTGTACGAGGGACCTCTCGCCAGCACTCCTTCATGATAGAAAATCTGTCAATTGATAACAGAAAGTATAAAATAAAACATTTTTTTGTTGTAATAGAACAAGTTAAAGTAGAAAAAGGACAACCAATGGGTGACTTTTGGGACGCTTGGTGGCAGCAGACTTACCAGGTAAAATCCATTGTTCTCGGTAATGTGCGCGTGCTCAGAACTACGTGAACAATAGAAATTTACCTGGTAAGTCTGCTGCCACCTAGAGTTCCAAAGTCCCCCATTAGGCAACCGGTGGTTTACGACTCAACCTTTTGATCAGTATAGTCTGATCGTCTTCAGGAGAATCAATCAATCAATCAACCAATCAGTTTAATTCCAAAGTATCAAAATCACAATCATTATTACCAAATCAAAGGCAATGTAAATTTGACGTTAAGTGATAAATAGTTGTTAGATAAGATTGGTCAAAATGAATAACAAGCATGGACATTCATGAAACTGTGGAGGGACCCATATAGCTTAAGAAGCAAAGCTTGGTTCCCTGAGCTAGCGTGTTCATTGAGTCGATTATTTTGACGTTTTGTGGAAGATACTAATCCAGAGGCCAGTTTCATAGAGCTGCAAAAATGTGCTTAAGCAGGAAAATAGATCGCTTATCTTACACATGTTACTGGCCAAAATTTCATGTCATATACATTGCTTGTGACTGGTATTTAGCTGCTGTTTACTTAGCATAACAATTGAGTGGAGTCTTGGCCGGTAGTCTGATTTTACTAAGCAATAATTTTGTTGCTTAAGCAAAATTTTGTGCTTAAGCAGCTCAATGAAATTGTGCCCTGTGCTTAGACTTACAACTGTTTACTGCAATGTCTTGGCTGTGGTAACCTGTGACCCTCAACTAAGCAATCGATGATGTCATTGTACGACATACCACGATAAGGATGAGCACCTGTTTACGAAGGAGGACACAATGTCAGACTTTGGAACGCTAGGTGGCAGCAGACTTACCACGTAAATGTCCATTGTGTGCGTAGTTCTGAGCATGCGCACATTACGGGACCAATGAATTTACCTGGTAAGTCGACTGCCACCTAGCGCCCCAAAAGTTATCCATTAAGTAGCATCATCTTTAACTTATAACTGCATGTTTATTTATCACAACAAGAAAGAAATTGAGAGATGCTAAATTATTGATCTTAAGTAAAAACCATGCAAATCATTATTTTGTGACACTGTGGAGGGACCCATTTAACATCTTTTTGCGCCACAAGAGGGCGTCTGGGCATGTCGCACTTTATTGCTATTATGATGGTGTAGCTGCTGTTGCTTCTGCTGTTGTTGCTGTCGCTGCAACCATGTTCTTCTGCTGCTGTTTTGGGGTCGGCCTTTACTTGTTAATAAGGAAATTGGTGCGGCTATAGATGTTGCAGTTTTGTTTGTTCTATTATGCTGCTGCTGTTGACTGCTGTTGGTTTGCTTGTGACCTAATTGCTGCTTCTTTTGCTGTATAAATATTGCTGTTGCTTGCTTTACCGAGTTATAAGTGCTGCTGTAAAAGTTGTTGAGAGCATGACACGACAAACTACTTACCCAATGTCACAATTTCCCACAGCAGGACTCCAAATGACCACACATCGCTCATCGTGGTGTATGTGTTGTCCACGAGGCACTCCATAGCCAACCAACGGACTGGCAACAATCCCTTCGCAGAATAAATAAAAACAAGTAAATCGAGAATTCAGTGTTGTAGTTTTAAAATTAAAAATTATGGCGACATAATTATGGACGTGGATGAAACGGGGCCAGTCCCTGTCTGCATGGGGGGGGGGGGGTACGCCCTAAGTGAGTGACGTAAACAAGTGAATAACTAGACATTTCCATCATACAGCCTTTGAGTGGATTTCACCGAGAAGGGCACGAGTTAGACTGGTCCCCTGTCTTTATCCGCAAGACACTGGTACTTGCTTTTCAGAACCAGTAATTTCATTTGATACAATCATTTCATTAGGTAAACGCATGCAGTGACATAAGCTATCTGTGTTTTGATTTGTCCGAGGTGACGTTTGGCAGCATGCACTTGCGGTCGTCGTCTGCAATATGGATCTAGGTGAAAGGTGAAATGGACGGGGATTGACCTAGGCTAGAGGCTACCCGCTGGCGTTATTCACGAGCTTCAAAGTGTGACGTCAGATGTTCAGGCGAGGCACCGGGGACGAGGCAACCGTTGAGGGCGCAGTTGATCTTACCTTTGACGCCATTTCATACTGCTCTGTCGCCGACACGTCACGTGCCAGTCCAAAATCAGACAGCTTGCACACCAAGTCATCAGTCAGTAGAATGTTACGGGAAGCCAGGTCGCGGTGAATGCACTACAAGAAAACAATCATAACAAGAACGGGTCTCTCAGAAATAGCGGGAAATCTACTCTTAAAAATTGGCGGGAAATATTCTTACAATTGGCGGGAAATGTAACGCCAGATCGCGGTGAATGCACTACAGGAAAACAATTCTTTACCAAGAATGAACCTCTGAGAATTGGCGGGAACTTTTCTTATAACAAGCGATATGTAACACAACTAAAAGCAGATACTTGTTCCCAACTCAAAACTCATCTCAAAACACATCTATTTCGGAAACAATAGCCTTCAAACTTGTGGTTGTCTTGTGTCATTGTGTAAAGCAGAGTTCTTGTTTTTGCACCAGGAGTGTCATCATTGACAGACATGGCGCACTAGAAAATGATCAACATTATTATTATATAATTTGGTTATTACATCTACACAGTTTTCAATCAAAAACTTAACCCTATCCAGGGAGGGGCTTTTTTTTTATTTGAAGTAAAGGGGATTGGAGGAGCGACACACTGTTTTACCACTAAATGGGATTTATTTGTAGCGTTGTTTAGATTTGATGTCAAAATAAAAATATCATATTTTTTTAATGATTCATTTCGAAATATTTCAAAACTATGCAAAAACGTACGGAAAAAAATATCATGTTTGGCACATTGTGCCTGGGTGCACCCTTCCAGTCCAGGTAGTGTTAAGAAACCTTTTTATGAAAACACGTGTGCCTTTTTTACCTTGGATAAAATACTTAATTTATTAGTTATATTTGTCATTTCATTATTGTATTATCTTTGTGTGAGAGTATTTTCTTTCGCGGTGAATGTATAGCGCGTGATTTGTTTCGTTTTTGTTTTCCACTCGAGGTTTTCGAAACCATTTTGATTTGTCTCTCATTTCATGTGAATGTCGAACGCTCTGAAGGCTTAAAACAAATAGCACATTTCCCTTTCATTGAGATTGATTAACAAAAGTGCACATGTGAACGGTTGAAAGATCAAAACAAGGAAGAACATTTTTAGTTTCACGTTCAATGTGGATTCGCCTATAAAAAAACAATCCATGCACGTGTCGGCCTACATCAGAGTAATGGGTGAAGCGAACCATCATGAAGACTATATGGGCGTTCACAAAGAAACGTTTAGCCATTCTAGTATAGGATTTTTCAGCTTGCCAGTTGGTTTTGCTATAACGACACTAGTGCATTGTAATACACCATATTACCTTAATTTTTTATCATACAGACTTTATGATTTTTACTCGACTGTTTATTTTTCTCGGTCAATTGCTCAGATCGTTCTACAGCAATCCTTTTGTTCCATACTTTGTCAGGGTGGTCTGGGGAATCCATGAGTGTCAGGGTTATCCTGATTCCTTTTATTGTAATGATGTAGTTTGATCTTCTCCATTTTTGGAGGTTTTGTCGAAATAATAAATGAAAACATTTACTGACAATAAACAAGTTTCTGCATCACCCCCTTAAACGATAAGTAATCCATGCCGTTGGCGATCTGAGATGCAAACGTGAGAAGCTGGAAGGGAGATGCTGGTTCAACATCAAAGTCAACTTGTCTTGACTCCTTCCAAGATAACTTCTTCTTCTTTAGGAAGTCTTGAAGGTTTCCTCCAGGGAGGAATTCAAGAATCAAGTAGAAAGGATCTGAGATGAGAACAACATGGATATTATAATATTCATAAAGTATAATAACAAGGACCT
Organism: Asterias amurensis; assembly: GCF_032118995.1. Classification (NCBI taxonomy): domain Eukaryota; kingdom Metazoa; phylum Echinodermata; class Asteroidea; order Forcipulatida; family Asteriidae; genus Asterias; species Asterias amurensis. Next base: position 1,510,207 of record NC_092669.1, on the reverse strand, counting down.
AGGGTTGGATGGGTGCGTTCGATTAGCTTCCCAGGGTCGACCCCGGTGTGGCAGCCCCACGTGACCCGATCCACACGCGGGACACTCGGGGCTGGCCCGAGGCACACTGACGTCACCACGAGAAGGATGAATGATTTTTTTTCCAGGACGAACGTGGGGTAATTATCTGCCCACGTTCGTCATGGAAAAAGATATACGCCACCCGGATGAGCACCCCGAGGACGACTGGGAAAGTTAATCGAACGCACCCAATCTACGGGTGCGTTCGTTTAGCTTCCCTGGGTCGACCCCGGTGTGTGGCGGTTTTTTCTTCCAGGACGAACGTGGGTAATTATCTGCACACGTTCGTCCTGGGGAAAAAAACCGTCACACACCGGGGTCGACCCAGGGAAGCTAAACGAACGCACCTTATAAAACAGTTACAACATGCTCAAAGTGAATATCAAGCCAGCGTATTAAAGCGTAATAAATCTAAATTTTAAGTGACTTGCCATAAGGTGTCCATTCAGACTTTTGGACCAAATCTATGGTTTCTTTCCAAGTGACATTATTGACTAACTGTCATGTTTAGTTTCCTGAAAATGAAAATGAAACATGTACAAACTACACTTTATTTTATCATGTCCATAAAAATATAAAAAGAAGGAACAAGACAATGCAATACCTCTGTCTGTGCAGTAACCCAACATGGAGACCACATTGGAGTGCTTGGTCAGAGTTTTGTGAACCGAGATTTCCTTCTCGAAATCCGCCAAAAGATGGCAAGAAGATGACTCTGAAACGAGAACAATGTAAATTGCTTTTAGTGACTCGCAAATCAAAAGAATATCATAGTAGGACTCAGGTTCCTGGGACTCTTAGGTCCTGGGATTCTCGGACCCTTGATCCGAGACTTTTGGATCCTCGGATTCTTGAACCTTGGGGTTATTGGACCCTCTGACTTTGTGACTCGTGGAACCTAGGACCATGAGACGCTCGGACCCTTGGGCTAAGGACTCTACTCTTTGATCCTGAGACTCGTGGACCCTGGGCTTCAGGGACAGTGGGACTCTTGGACCCTGTGATTATTGAACCCATAGACTCTCGATCCATAGGGTTCTGTGACCCTGGGACGCTGAAGCTCTTTGGACTTCTGGACTCTGGGACCCTGGGACTCTTGGACCTTGGTAAAGATTGTTGTTTTCTTAGTTGTTAACCACACTGTTGTGGATAAAACTGTTTTAACGAATGACCTGTTGCAGTCAAAACCTCAATTATTTGGAAACATCTCTTTATTTCCAAAGCTTACTTTTCAAAATCTTAACTGCAACAAGTGTTTTTGTTCCAACCTCCAGCAGGTCCTTAGCAATGGCCTTGTGCACCTGTCCAAAGTTCCCACACCCTAGAACCTCAAGAAGCTGGATGTTCTCGCGAGGAAAGGAGTAGTCAACATCGGGAAGCTGAAAACCAGTCTCCTCTAATTCCACACATTCCTGAGATTTTGGGAAATAAATGATATCATTGACATTCGGAAGTGTACATTCTATTATAGTTCTTCAGGACTCCGACCATTTTGATAAATACCAGCTTCTTGGTCGTTGTGAAAGACATTTTTGCTTGCCAAAATTTGTCTGCGTTTGAGACCGAATTAACTTTATCATCTATCCGAAAAATACCTTATGGGGAATGGTCGATCACTCGATTCCAAACCATGGATGCTGACATGAAATATTAGTTATAAATAAAAAAATTAAAAAGCTGATAATAGTACGAACCGCTGACGTCCACTTGGTGGCTTTGTTTAACGGTGGTGGAGGTTGCCGAGGTTTTGGTTTGTGATGGTACCTCCAAAAAATCACTATGGCAACACAGAGACATACGATGACGGAAATGATAACAATGACGTAAACTTTGACGTCAACTGAACTATCTGTTGAAGTTTCTTCATCAGACCGAGAAGTTGATGTTCTTCCATCAGGCCACATGGTTGATGTTCCTTCATCGGGCAGAGTAGTTGATGTTCGTTCATCGGGCAGAGTAGTTGATGTTCGTTCATCGAGCCGAGTAGTTGATGTTCCTTCATCGGGCAGAGTAGTTGATGTTCTTTGAATGAGCCGTGTAGTTGATGTTCTTTCGTCGGGTTCAGACTGCGTAGTTAATGTTTCCGCAATAAAATTTGTACCTGAAAAAAAAATTGAGAACGTTGGTGCTGAGATTTATAAATACTCACGTTGTTTTGTTTTGGCTCTGCATGGCTTAAGCTCCTTCCCGAATAATATGTAGGAAGGAAGGCAGTCACATCTTAAGCCGTAGCCAATGTCGTAGTGTAGTGCAACATAGCAACAAAGGGACGTACCTTTAATAATATTCGCATCCAGCAGAAATTCTCTCACCACGTAACTATCATTGTCTAAAAATGACGTCATGCATCTGACGCCCCCATCGTCCGCTATTGTGTTTGCGTACAATGTTATGCAACTTGAGGTCGTCCACATGTATGGGGCCGGACTTTGCCGCGAAACGATAACTTCGCGGCTCTGCACATCATTTATGTTAACCAACCACGTGATCTTCACAGCTGGGTTTGCTCCTGAGGCAGTACAGTTGAACTTGTAAATCAAACCGGAAGTCGTGTTAGCCTCGAGGGTCACGACATCCGGTGGATCTGGGAGTAAGAAAGATTCATAGACAATAATTGCATGAAAATGAAAACATGAAAAACACTATACAAATTCCGTTGGTTTTAACCATGTACCTAATATGTTGGGTAGGGTGGCCTAAACTCTGTACCTACTGTTAGTTTTTTATAAACTATTTTGAGTGATTACCAATAGTGTCAAGAACCTATAACGGGCTACCTACGGAGAACCTACGGGCTACATTTAGGTCGGGTCACATTTTAGGCACCGCACATCACAGTGCTTTGAATCCCACTTTGCACAATGGAAGACTTTTGTGATGCTTGGTGGCAGCAGACTTACAGGTATAATCCATTGTTTTCGGTCATGTGCAAACGCTCAGAACTACGTAAACAATGGAAATTTACCTGGTAAGTCTGCTGCCACCTAGCGTCCCAAAGTCTCCCATTAGTATTGCACTTAATAAGAAAGTTAGTTGTATTTTTTGTTTTACCCATGTTAGCACTGTATACTCAGTATTTTCCTGAGTCAAGTCAAAATATCACAGGCATGTTATTTGGGTGGGACTCGAACCCACAAACCTTGGGAGCAGTTTCTTACCAACTAGACTACCGAGATTGGCCGGTAGCTAGAGACAGTTCGAATCTTATGTTTTGGGAACAGGTACCGCAACGATATATAATAGATGTTAAATTACGATAATATAATAGATTTTGCATTGTGTTCAACGAAGTGCGGGTAGCTTACGAAGTGCGTTCAGCCGCAGTGTTGTATCGGTGTTTTTATATTCCCCAACCGATGTGCATGTTAGAGTCTTGCCAGAGTCATTTCTGTACAGCGTAAGATCAAGGCATAAACGAGTCCTGTCTTGTGAACCAAAGCAGGGCGTCGAGTCCAGGGGTGTGCCGTCCAGAATCCACTGCAGGAATCCATACCCCAATCCATCAGCGGTACACGTGAACGAGGTTGATTCTCCCTCGATCTCGTGAGGCGTCGTTCTTGTCACGTTTATCTTGAGAGAGTGAACTGCAACGAGGAGAGAGGGAAACAAGAAAATCACTTATCTGCACCTCATAAATTACTATATCCACGGTTTGGAGTTATAGTTTCCTGAAACCAGAAAGTTAAAGGCACTGAACACTATTGGTAATTGTCAAAGACCAGTCTTCTTACTTAATGTGTCTCAACATATTATGCATACAAACCTGTGAAAATTTTAGCTCATCAATTGGTCGTCGAAGTGGCGAGATAATATGAAAGAAAAAAATCCTTGCTACACGAAGTTGTGTGCTGTCAGATGCTTGATTTCGAGACCTAACATTCTAAAGCTGAGGTCTCGAAATCAAATTCGTGGAAAAGTACTTCTTTCTCAAAAACTACGTTACTTCAGAGGGAGCCGTTTCTCACAATGTTTTATACTATCAACCTCTGCCCATTACTCGAAAATAAGGTTTTATGCTAATCATTATTTTGAGTAGTTACCAATAGTGTCCACTGCCTTTAAAGACAGATGTTAACATTCTCGTAGAATGCATTCTCATGGTTTAAATTAAACATACTCACCGATGAAACGAGTGCGTAGTGCAAAGCAAACGAGCAGCAGCAAACATCTAGCAGCCATTCTTGAATCGAATTGAATTAAGACAAGCTCTGAAAAACAAACCAGGTAAAAGCTATGTTGTTTTTAATAAATGTTGATTTTACCACTTAGATTATAGCTGTGTAGGTAGAATTACTTACATTTGAGCATCTGACACATTAATTGGTAGGTTTGGAAAGTGAAACCATGGTTGCAACACCTTGATGCGCTTAAAATAGCCCTTAAACAAAAAAACACAGTTGCTGTAGCCTTGTGGACAAGTCGTTATGTCGCGATAATAGCGTTCTGACTCTCTCCGCCATCTTACAACACTATGTTCGAGATTGCTGGCCCCGCAAGACGCAAAATTCCCACAGATTTTGCAAGGGGAACCAGAACAGAATCTCCAGCCATTTAAACCTGGCAGTTTCCTGTCAGATGTATCTTTGACCTCATGTGAGTTGGGAATTTTTGTTTTTACAAGTCTATAAAGGTGTGAATTGCATCCCCATTAGAGAAAGTGCAAAATCTCCATTCCCAATGCATAGTCTCCCATTCTACCCCCAACTCTCCCCGCCCCCTCCAATCCTCCTCGTCAGCGAAGGTCTTCGACCAGCTCTATTTTGAATAAAATTATGACGATGATGATGGTCCACGGGGGAGGGGGGGTAGTTCGATTTCAGGGCCAGAGATTCCTTTTGGTTGTATGTTGTCCTTTCAAAGGCTTTGTCAACACAAACAATGACTACCGAAAGAATGTTCGGGGTTCACATACCTGGAACGTAGTGTCCCAATGCATTGTGGCTAGAGAGAAGCACCATTAGAGACAGTCCGCCGCGAGCAGCAGGTCCAAGCATAGAGCGATAATGGGGGTAGCAGAGAGGAGCGTTGGACGGTATACCATCCTCGCAATCATCACCATCATGATGCTTGTAGGTACGGCGTCTACGGCGAAGGTAAGCTAGGTTATGGGAACTGCTACAAAATGATGGAATAATATTTTCATATCCTACCTGCCACTTAATCACTACATTTAAAACAAAAGGAACATCACTCTAAAAAGTGTGAAGCTTTTTTATTCCAAGCCATGCGATGTCAGCAACGGAGGAATCCGACCTAGTCTATTTTATTCCGTAACGGATGAAAACGTGGTGGCAGGATACAGAAACAATTCTAAATAAACTTGAGCCAAAGGTGTTTTTGAACAAAATGTTTCATTAAATTACACCAAAACGAGCGCACTTTATTTGTCGAGCTCTTGTGCATGCTCTTCACAATGCGCAACGGGAAGCTAGTGACAACTGGTTTATGGGGGGGGGGGGGAATCTCAGAATGAAAACGTGGGTTGGTATTCGAATAATTATTTTGCCTTCGTATGTACTGTTTTGCCTATGTATTTATTTCCACCAGGCTTAACTGTATTCTTGGAACATGTGCATACAATTATTATTGTTGCATGTATTACAATAATTTACTGTTAAAAAAATAAAATTTAAACCTTGAACAAAGGAATATCCACAGAGTGAGCAGGCGTAGAGCCAAAAACCGGAGTGAATCTAGCGTAATGGCACTAATTGTTTGGGGGGCTATAGGGAAGGGGGTTGTTGAGACCAAAGTGAGGGACGCAACAACATCTCGGGTAACTATTGACTTTTTAATTGACCATTAGCTATAGACGGCAGTGCAATGGTGTCATTTTCTGACGACTTAAAGTCACCTGGAAGTGGTATTTTTTTCAAAATAAAGCTTTTGTCACTAACAGCGCCCTCTCGGGTCGGTGTCTACTCTTAAATTTGTAAACAACATAAGAAATGATTTTGTAAAACCTTAGTTAACTGTTTATTCACATTCCACTCATCAAAACACATATAATAGTGACAAAAGCTTTATTTTGAAAAAATACCACTTCCAGGTGACTTTAAGGTAATTAGCAGTAACTTTGTATAGTTCTGATTTGATTAATTACATATCGTCATTGATTGTGAAAGAATTTGTAAACGAATAAAAGAATCTTAAATACAATCCTCTGTTTAATTGGTAACCAATGAAGCGATCTTAGAAGAGGCATGGCATTAGTAATACTACCTTAACTCTCCATGTACATCAAACTAGACAGGTAAAACAAAAATCAAAGTTATAGGAAATAATTTCAGTCGGATACAGAGCATTTCAAGAACCAAAACGAAGTTAACTAAGCCTTCGAAAGTGTAGTTTTGTTTGAAGTATTAATTATCTGGGTTTTTTTAACAGAGTATAGGAAATACTAAGCGGTTGTTTTCCCCGAGCCATGACGTCACTTGGGATGTGGAATGGGGAGAGTGTGGTCGACAATGTGGACTCCATCAAGGTAGTTTAAAAGTTCTCAAAATCAAAAAAAATGTTAGTGCATCTGTTAAAAAATAACTATTTAGAACGAAAATGCAATAAACAAAACCTAAACAAAACAAACTTTAAAACAAATTTTCACTCCTCATAAAATTAATAATAAATCCACAGAAATTTTTCAGAAACTGTCTATAGAGGGCGCTAGAAAACTTGATACACAAAAATAAACTACTTGCAGTTCATGTCAGATTATTCTCACGCAGTTGATGATAACCTGGGAGTCTCGCTCCCTTCCCTATCACTCTGTTTTTGTAACGTGTATCTACAACTCCTCTAAGCACCAGACTAAACCTGCGGGAAAACTTGATTTTTAATTTTCATGTTGGAAACATCAATTTTTGATTGTTTTTGTGTGTTTTTAAGGCGAAGTAAAGGCACGGGCTGTTTGTGTGTCGGAGTTGAACAATCATGAGTTGGGGAAGGCAGCCTGTCATGGCGTTCAGAAACCAGTATTACCAGAGAAGAGACAGTGCAACGTTCGTGAGTGCGAGAGTAAGTTCTTCGTCGAATTGAAAGTTTCAATGAAACTTGTTCTGTCACTAGCCCTTTAATAGCTGCTTAGGACACAATTTCATTCCTTGTTGGGCTGTTTTGTGGCAGAAGGATGAGGGCCTTTTTATTTTATATTTGTTATTTCTTTCGAAGGTGGCCGCCAAGCATTTTAATTCAAATTGGCCAAAAATAATTCTTCAGTTTAAAGTGACCACTTACTTACTTTAGTTAGCCTACACGTTCTTAAAAGAAAGATAAGTTAATCTTGAAAGTTGAAATACACCGAAAAAATGGGTCTTTTTGATAAAAAATAGTTAAAAAAAGTATGTGGCCTCAAAAAAGGATGAGGGAGGGGACGATCAACTTGTATTTTGTTTTATTTGGCCTAATGCATCTGACTTGAACTTGTTTCCCAAGGGTTTGTATCCAAGCGAGTCCTAACGAACTCTGTGGAAAATTCAACGGCGAAGGAAGCGTTCTCACCCAAGCATTGTGATCGAGTTATCCAGGCTGAGACAGGTGAAGTAACGTCCCCCAACTGGCCAAGGAAATCTGTTCAATTCTTCCAGTGCCAACTGACGATCTTGCTTCCTCAGGACAAAAGGCCGAGGCTCACGTTCGACTCTTTTACCCTCGAGGGTGGAATGGAGTGTACTGAAAATAACTATGTTGAGGTAGGTTGGGGGATTTGTTTGTTGGTTGTGTTTGTGTTTACTTTTGGTTTGCTTAGCAGCCATACAAAAATGTGGGGTTTTTTTTCCCCAAAAGTGCAATTAAAATGAAACCATGCCATGATATTAAAAGAAACTGATACTAACTAATTCAAAAATAAAGTAGGGGGTTCACATCGCACCTGTCACATTGAAACTTTAAAATTCAAATAAATGAACAAAATAACAAAAATGAATGATTTTTTAATCACAAATTTAGTAGGAGAATAACATGCTTAGTTGGGTTCTTATTTATTTTAGATTATTGACGTTGGAACGAATCGTTCAGAGGCACTTTGTGGTGATCAACCAACTTTCACATGGACGGCCGATTCAAACGAGGTCAAGATCCGATTTAGTGCAGAGTCGGAAGAGGTCTTCAACCGCTTCCATGCCACCTACGTTACCATCCCGAAAGCACCCCAAACAGGTCACTTTAGCTTTTTTTCAGTTACGGGCTGGGTACTTTTTGTAGATCACAAAAACACAATGTACACAGATTTACATTAAAGGAACGTTACAGAATTGGTTAGAAACAAATATCGTGAAGATCACAGATTTACATAAAATTTACATGGTCTAATGATGATGATAATTGAAAACCTCCCTTGAAATATTTCTGTCTGAAATGTCATATTTTGATGAGAAATAAATAATCTAACTACGCGTTTGGAGTTTATCCCTCAGTGAGCGTTTGATTCATTTTTATTTTTGCATGGATGCAATGCAAAATTTGTAATCGGGTTTTCACTATTCTCTCGTGACCCAGATGGCCGATCGATCTCAAACTTCTACAGGTTTGTCAGTTTATGTATATGGTGAATTACATAAAGTGCCTACACTGCCAGCAACGTTTTTGTTAGCAAAAACCAATTATGTAATGTTTCTTTAAACTCGCACCATTTAAAGATAATAATGACAGATAGCTTCCCTTACTTGCTGAGGTGCTGAAGTTTTTGAGAAATGAGTTAAACAACTTCACGAAAATTATTTTAGCAAGTACACCGTATGTACAATGGATTTACGCGACTCTCCTGAAAATATTGCTCTGTGATTTTCACTTTTTGTTCCCAAACACTTGAAGGCTGATGAAGCTGAAACTTCTTCTACAGGTAAGTTATGTTATTTTGGGGGTTGAACAAAAAATTGACTAGAGTGGGATTCGAATCAACAGCCTCTAGTTTAATGGCCGGCGCTCTACCAACTGAGCTATCTAGCCCTATGTTGGTGGTGTCCTTATTTCGTCAATACCTTTGTTCGGGGTGCCAAATTATATCAAAATTACATCAAAAACCTTAACTTATTTTACTCTGCAAACTCTGCTCAGTATTTTATTTCAGGTATAAACAAAAACTGAACAACTTTTTTTGCTTTTTAGATTGTTCGTTTGTATTTACCGGTCGAATGGGTCGGTACATCTCCAGCGAGTTCCCCTCGAGCAACGACGCCCAGTCGTCGGCATGTGAGGTTCTGTTTCACACCAGTCCGAGTAACAGGGTCAGCTTATCCTTCCTGTTTTTCACAGTTCCATGCGAGGAATATGTAACTGTAAGTTTATCCTAAGACATTGACTTGGTTACTATCGGGGTATGGGAAAGGAGGGGGGGGGGGTTCCTACTAGTCTTGTTCTTCCTGGAAACCTGATGCCCTTATCCTAGAGGTCATCCTAACGTGACGTCCAAGGAACATCGTCAGCTTATCCTTCCTGTTTTTCACAGTTCCTTGTGAAGAAGACAAAGTATAAGAGTGTTGGAAGGGGGGGTCCTACTAGTCGTGTTCTTCTCTGGAAGCACGATGCCCTTATCTTAGAGGTTATCCTAACATGACCTTGAAATCTTTCATTGAGGCTGACACTGGTCCAAGTTGTCCATTTCTCTCCAACACTATGCTTGACAGATGGGCACAACTTTACTAGACAGGGGGGTTATGTTTACTGCCATAGTGAGCCAGCTAATTGTCCCTTTCTCGGGATAAAAACATGCAATGTTTCAGTACTGACATACAATTGTTGCACGCTGTGATGGGGTCCATGGCGTTTTGTACACTCGTGGGGGGAAATGGCACCCGAGGTGAAGCCGAGGGTGCCATTTACCACTGAGGGTGTACAAAACCCATGGACCCCAGTCACAGCGTGCAACAATTGTTTTGTTACACCTTTGTTTAATTGTTATTTCTCTTCTCAAAGTTCTGTTGTCATCTTCAAACATTATTACGACGGACTATTCATTGTTTAATGAGCAGACGAACAAGAAACAACTCCCTTGAACCCTGAACCAACTTTAATCTTACTTTCACCTTTGACCTTGTGTAATCATTAGCTAAAGAATACACTCACAGACGATGCAAAGAGTTTCTGCGGTGATTACGAACATTTCTCTTGGACGTCTTCTGGGAACGAGGCCGTCTTGACTTATGAGAAATCA